>NC_133617.1:550668812-550968812 GCF_048593235.1 Sminthopsis crassicaudata | reverse complement strand
TCCATTCCTCCTTCAGTATTATTTTAGAAAAAACTTTAGAAGCATTTCCTGCAAAATTGCTTTGGCTAGAAATCCAGGCTTCATTAACAAAATGGTATATTGTATTTTATCAAAAGCTTTTTCTGTATCCAATATAATCTTGCTATTTTATTGTTTTTTATTAATATGATCTATTATGTTTATATTTTTTCCTGAAAGCATGGTATAAATTCCACCTAGTTATAGGTTTTAAATTTATTGTTGTGCCCTCTTTGTTAATAATTTCATATTTTTCCAAATGTATTTAGGGCCATTTGTCTATAATTATCTTTTCCTACTTTTTCTGCCCTCACTTTTCTGGCTCTTTTCCCTTTCTCCACTAACTTCAAGTAATTTATAGGAAATATTACTATTGTTATTAATAAGAGTTTTCTATTTGGTTATCCTGACTTCTGACCTTTTGTTTTGTGCGGGTCTGAACCTCAAAGAAAGGTATTCTTCTGTTTCTTTCAATGATCTTAATGAACTTGCTTTCAGAAATTTCATGGGGGGATTATGTTGGACATCTGAGTTTTTCTACAATGTTTCACATTACCATCTTATCCAGAAGCCCCATACCCATTCCCTATATACATATAGATATCATAGAGAGAAAAGGAAAAAATGTTTAATTTCAGTGGAGTGATTGCACATAGAGGAATGCAAAAGAGTGAGGTGATATATATTACAGCTAAGAGATAAATAGCTGTCAGTCTCTTTGACTTCATCTTTCATGAAAATCATTTTCTAATTTGCTCATCCCTAAATGATATTCATGACTTTAATGTTTAATGGTAAGTTTCTACATAGGCATAAATTGATTCATCTAACAGACTCTCCATAATCAGAAATTTATGTAATCAGGAGAAAATTTAAGGGAAAGTTGGCAGGTTATTCATGGTATAGTGGAAAGAGCAATAAATTTGAAGGCAAAGAGCCTCCATTTGAATTCCAGTTCAACTATCTATATGATAAAAAAAGGTTTATTCATTAAAGAGGGTGGAGAAATTGCAAATTATGTAGTGAATTATAAAGTACAAAAGTAAACAAATAGTAAATTTGATTCTCTAAAGTTGCAATCCTAAATTTCTAACAATGCAGCATAGTAAATGGAAAGAGGCATAGATTTGAACTGAGAACCTGAGTCCAAATCCTAATTCTGATATCTGCCACTGTGACACTTTAGGTCAATCAATGCTTCTAAACCCTCCAATTCATCAGATGTAAAATTATGTTACTAGATTACTGCTAAAATAGTTGAAGAGTAAGAAATCCAGGGAAATGACCTCTTTTCAAAACTTTTTAACCAGTCATGAAATACCATTCGAATTCTTCATTATCCTACCCAAAATAATGAGAAAAGAGGGAACTATAAATCATCAGAAACTACAAAGCAACAGTTGGGGGATTTGGTTTCTTCTTAAACCCTTTCTTTCCCTCTAACAAGAAAACAGTTCACTTGATAATTTTTTATTTTAATTTAATTGTTGCTAAGGTCAATTGTTTCTTCACATTTGGCATTGAGGGAGCTTGATTATTAGAAGGTAAAGATGGAAAAGTGCCACTTATTAGAAATAACTTTTGGTGGAGGGAGCAAAGAGAAATCCAAATCTCATTCCCTCCTCCCCTAATAAAAAAAAAAAAGGAAGAAAGGAAGAGATTAGTAGAAAAAAAGGGAAAAAAAAGCTTCTTAGTCTTGATTTAGAAAAGATGCTAGTTTTCAACTTTCACTTTACACAGGAGGAGGTGAAGATTTTAGAGAACAGAAAAATCTCTGTAATTAGGGAGATAGTTATTCTCAGAAAATTATGATCCTCCAACAAAGATAGAAACTTTGTCTCCCCTTTCCCTCCCAGTCTCCTTTAAAGAGGCCCTCACTGACTCAGATCAAAAGTATAGGGATTTTCTTGCTAGTCCTCATTCTGTACCTTTCTCTAGATATCATGATATATATACTTTGACGCACTGGAGGACTATTAGCACTAAGGTGACTTACTTAACAATCCTTGGGAACTGGAATGAAAGCAATAACAACCTCTTCCTCATGTCCATGAAACCCCAGAAAACAGTCAAATTCTCCCCAAATTGTAACTTACTTTCTGTCTCCTTGCTAGTTTTTTCATCAGCTATATCCCAACCAGACTTTGACTCCAAAACTTTAACTTATTTAAAGTAATACAAGCATTGTCTGAATTTCCCACTTGATTATAACTTTTCCTTCTATTGTATAAATTCCTGTTTTGGGACAAAGCTCTACATACCCTTCCCTCTCTTAAAAATTGACATTACCCACCTCTGTATCACTATTCATTTTTTCTCATCTCCCTGAAAGAAAATAAAAGATATTATTGTTGTTGTTGAAGCAACTAGCATTTACACAGTGCTTTAAAGCTGATGAAGCATTATAAATATTATCTCATTTTATTCTCAAAAGAGTAAAATAAGATTGAATGTTCAAGGAATTCTGGACTCTTTCCAATTTACCCATTTTCCTGTCCCCACCAGTCTTGATGACTTGAATTAAAGAATAAAATATAACTAGATTTGTACAATAGATGTAATGCTGAGTCTGGAGTCAGGAATATCTGAATTGAAATCTAGCTTTAAATTGGGTTATTGGTTGGGTTATTACCCTAGGCAAGTCACTTAATCTCTTGCTGTCCCAGGATTCTCAATAATAAAATGTGAATCTTAATAATTCATACCTCCCAAGGTCCTTTTGAGAATCAAATGAATTGTTATATTTGTGAAGCACTTAACACAGTTCCTGGCACATAGTGGATATTTAATTTCTTGTTTTACTCCTTATTAAGGAATTTGTCTTGATCTGGGTAATCAGTAAGATCACTCTGACTGCTCTGAGTTTCTAGAGCACTATTGGCCACATTAAGGCCCCGGGGAATTGCCTGCTATTATTTCATAATATACAGGCATGGAATGAAATATGGCAGCTGTGTTTATTTGTCTCAGATTGTCCAAAGCTGGTGATTTCCTTTTGCCAATTCAGTGAAGGGTAAGAACATTTGTGATAATATTAAATAACAGAACAACTCTCACTATTTTTCATTTATCCTCTCATTGCCCTAGCTGTTTTATAAGGTTATCTATTGCAGAATGACTGCCAAGCTGCAAGTAGAAGGAATTTCTTTACCCTCAGTTATGGAAGGAGGAAGAAGAGAAGAATGAGGAGAAAGAAGAAAAGGATGATTAAAAGAAGAAAGAAAGGAAGGATGGAAGGAAAAAGAAAAAAGAAAGAAAGAAAGGAAAGAAGGGAGGAAGAAAAAAGAGAAAGGAAGGAAGGAAGGAAGAAAAGAAAGAAGGAAAAAAGGAAAAAAGGAAGGAAGGAAGGAAGGAAGGAAGGAAGGAAGGAAGTAAGGAAGGAAGGAGAAAGACAATTGCACATTTAGTAGGTATATAAAGCTGCTTTAATGGCAGACAAATTGTCAACATAATGAAATATATAAACCCAAACTCTTCTGTCAATATATATATGAATGTGCCAAAATGAAGCATTTATGTTATAAACTATATACAATGGCTTTTTTGTTTGTTTCTTGGGGGGTGTTGTTTGTTTTCATTAACATAATAGAAAAATAATCTACCTAAAGTCATGAGCTAACATACCATGTAAAAGACAAATATTAGAAATATGGTCACTAAAAATAGGTGCACTCTTATTATTCTTATTTTTTTATTTGATCGTGTTTTAAAAATTCTAATTTCAGCTTAGCAAAAAGATATTAAAGAGATTAACAATGGAAATGAAGGAATCAAAATATCATTGTCAGAAGAGACAATAGTGTATTTTGAAAATTTCACTGTCTCATGTCAAAATTTTGTGGAGACAAGTTCAGATCACTTGAATTTTGATATACCATCAATAACAATTTATAGAATAATCAAATGATTCTAAAGTATTATTTTTTTGAAAACAGAAACTATTAAATATTTGCTAACTAGCCACCAGCAATTCAGAGTACTTGTAAAAACAAGTATAAATCTACGGCCAAATTACTTTTTTTTTTTTTTTAAGAAATATTTTTTTAAAGTCAGTGAAATTTATATGAATAAACAAATAGGGTCACACTAATGTTAAAAAACAAACAAACAAACAAAAAAATCTGCTGATCACCTTCTGGTCTCCTAGATTTGCAAACTCTGGATTATCTGCACAGTTTTCCTCCCTTCCTCTCTCCCCTGCCCAGTTCCCCATATCCAACCAGTTTCCAAATATTGCTGATCTTCCTACAGTTCTTTATATACAGAATTTCCATCTTTCTGCCTTTGAAATGGTCATCCTCTATGGCTAGAATGTTCTTTCTTCTCACCTCTGCCTTTTGGAATTCCTTCATTCCAAACTTGGCTCTGCTTAAAACCATGGTCTAGTCTTCCTGATTCTTCAACTTCTAGTTCTCTTTCTTCTAAAACTATCTTGTTTTACATTTTCTATTTACTTTGATATGCTTATATGTGTACAGAAAACAAACCAGTGAGTTCCAGCTGGAATAGAATAAAATCATGGAAAAAAAACAGACTATAAAAAAGATAGTAGAAAATAGAATGACTTTTATATCAATTGTAAAAAGAAGGTGGATTTTTCTTTTGAAGGAAAAAATTGATAAGTGAAGAAATAATTAGGAAAAAAGATTCTGCATTGGTATCCGAAAATTAACAGAAATCCATATAACAAAAATCATAAAATAAAAAAATCTAAAAGATTTAGAACAATTATAACAAGAAAAGCTTGATATTAAAATTATAATCGATTGCTAAATAATCAGAGTGGTAATCTTTTTTTTACAGTGAATGAAGAATATTAATAGGTGCTTGTCAGAAAGAAAATGCAAATTCTCAGTAATTCAAAATACACAAATTACAACAATTTTAGAGTACTTCTTCAAAATTATCCAAATGGCAAAAAATAACACTAGCAATAAAGTTCATTACTACTAAGACTATAAGTATAGGTACACTGATCTATCACTAGTATAATTGCAAACCATATAAGAGAAAAGTGATTGAGAAAGAATGAGCAAAGAATATTGATAAATTAATGATCATTATGTATCTAAAATGGTTGTAATTTTACTTTAAATTGGTCATAACATGTAATATATTTAGTGTTTGTAACATTTCACAAAGATAATTCCAAATTTCATTTTATTTCTCATATATGTTGGTCTTAGTTGCTTTATGAAGTATTATTAGAATGAATGGAACACAATTTAGATTTTAAATTAGTTCCCTTTTGTTTGGTATTTAGAATTTTTTCTATTTTCAGCAATTGCATATAATGTTGTTATAATAGCATATGTACTTATATTTTTTATTTTTGATAACATTGTTAAGGCCTGTTACCAAGAATGGAATCATTACATTAAAGAACATGATGATTTTTTTGTTTGTTTTTCAAAAAATAATTTATGAAATAAAACATTTCTATAACAAAGTACGATAAAAATATGATTATATATGAAACTGTAAATCTACTATGCACAATTCCTTTCAAATATTCAACAAAATTATCATGTAAATTCATTTTTTTCCTTCCCTTTCTTTCTTGCCTTAGAGATGACTACAAATAGACACAAATAGGTGTATATGTATGTATATGTACACACACATCCATATATATATATATATATATATATATATATATATATATATATATGTATATATATATATATATATATATATATATAATTATTCTATACACTCTACTATTTATCAAATATTTTTCTGGATGTAGATAGCATCTTTCTCCATATATCTACCCTAGCTAATTTGGATATTCATAATATACAAGATAACTTATTTGCTCAAAATCATTCTTAAAATAATATTGCTGTTACTTGACACACTGTGTTGTTGATTCTACTTATTTCATACCATTATTTTTTGCAAATCTTTCTATGTTTTTCTAAAATCTAAAATGATGGAGCTCATCATTTCTTATAGCATGGTAGTATTCCATCACAATCATATACTACAGCTTGTTCAGCTATTCCTCAATTCATTTCCTTTTCACATTCAAAGTTATACATGTTATTTGTGAATTCAGTATTTTTCTTCTCAGCCTCTCTTTTTACCTTATTGTTGTTATCTTCTCTCTACCTCATTCCTTTTTTTAACCCTCCCCTCTTAAAGTTCCTCCCTTATCTACTTCCCCATCCTCTTAATTTTAATTAATATACCCTTCTAAAAGTTCCTTCTCTACCTTTACCCTTCCAGGTGTCTCTTCTCTTCAGAAGTTCAGAAGTTCTAAACCTTTTCAGATACATGTTTTTTTTTCCTTCAACCCAGTTGAGAATAAGTTTGTAATATTATCAGCCCTCCACCTCATCTACTTCCTCTATATTAATTCTTCTTTTCACATCTATTTTTAAGAGATAATTTCTCCTTTTAACCTTTTCCTACCCAATTCTGGTTTTTTAGCCCCCAAACAAGGTGGGGGAATGGACTCCAACAAAAGGCCATGTTCTGGTAGTGACCCAGTATCTAAGTGGGCTCCAATGAAGAGCAAACTGATTCTGTGAAATTATCTTGTACTGGCAGAATTATCATATACAGACAGAACTAGCCTGTACTGATGTTACCTTATATAATATGAAGATTAAACTATAGATGTCAAGTCCCAACATGTATAATTGTGACTATAGCCACCAGTTGATTTACTGATGCACACAATTAGCATATTTAACAAACTTTGTTTAGCGGTCCTTTCCTATTAAAGGTCCCACTTTTTGCTAATCATGAGTTAATTAAAAACTTTACCCACCTTTTGGGGCATATGGCGTTATAATAAAGATTTGCCCCTTGACCTGGAAATAAGTTTGTAAATACATTTACCTTCGTGGTTTCTTTTATGATATGTTGGACCTCATCAATTTTGGTGACCAGTCTGATGACTCAAGCCCTCTCCTAGTCAAAGTAAGCCTCCTGTCTCCCTACCTTTACCCAGTAGTTGGGTTGTCCTTTTAAGAAAAGTGAAAGCCTTTGGCTCAAGGATTTCATGGACTCTGGCATATTTTCCCCTTGACTACAAATGCTTGGTTTTTGGAATACTTGTGATTTTGTTTTCTCCCTTTTCTGTATGCAGGCACAGGTGAGTGACTACAGGAGCTCTGATGTCTTTCTTTCCCCTCCATTCCCTCCATCTCCTCCAACTCATATGACTCTCCTTAAATTAGTATTTTAATCGTGTGCTTTGTTGTTTGTATTTGTCTTGTTATTTTGTCTGTGTCCATGTCTCTGTATTTGCAAAATGTCTTTATCATGTTTGTGCTATAAGTTAGAGTCAAATACTTTAAATGATTTAAAATGTAGTCAGAAAGGAAAGCTTCTAAGGGCTGTAGTTAGAAACAACACCGGGAAAGATTTATTAACATTTCTAACTCCCACCTTAGGCTTTCTGTGAGATTAGTTTGCAAGAAAAGTGGAAAAACCTGTGGCTCCAACACTGGCCAAGTTGGGGGCTATAGAAATAAAGTTAAAGAATTAAAGTTGGAAAACCACTAAAAACATCTTAGCAAATTCTGGAGATTTTGAGATTGATCATTAAGGAGTGTGGTAATTAGTCATTTTAAGATTGCAGGAAAGAAGTCCTTAGACTTTAGTGTAATACTAGAATTCACCCCCTTCTAAAACATCTAAGTACGTTTTGAGGAACCACTCTAAAATTTATTTTAAGGAAAAATAAGAATTACATTGTATAAGTTTTAAAAACCATTGGAAATTCTGTCCTTCTCTGAGCATGCATTTTGGTCTGCCCTGTCCCCATCATAGCTTTCCATGGTCAAAGTTCTTTTCTGTTTATTGCTCATTTTCTTTTCTTTTGGTGGGAAAATAGGGAGAGCTCAAGCAGCTTCCTGGCTTTACTAGGCCATTTTGGTAACACTCCCAGAAATCCCCATTTTTTTCTGAATAGAAACATGAACATCATACGTGTTCATGGTGATTTGGAGTCATTTCTTATTCATTCTTTCTTTTGTTTTCATGATTCTCTCTGCAAGTTTATCTGATTGTGAGTTAAATTTTTATTTAGGCTTTCTCTTTTGAACTCTCACCATTTGTTTCTTTAAGATCTATTATGCGTGGAATCTTAGGGCTGGGCTGTCTCAATGTCTCCTTGTGAGGGGAGAGGGATATGGGTCATCCAGACCATGTCTCTGCCCCAGGGATAGTCTATATGTGGTCCAAGTTAGGTTTCCACTTCTCTTACCCACAGGTAATGGTGCTCTTTGTCTTTAAATTTGATGTTGTATAATGATTATAGGGAGATGACAGGGAAGATCAATGTTTCTTTAGTTGACTCTCCATTGTTCCATTGAAAACCTATAGCCCATGCGTGAGATCCTCTCCATTGAAGATGTCTGGATATGTGGTCAAATGTATCAGACTTTTGGGAGTCTGATATCAAAGAGGAGGAGGCTAATTCTTTTTTTTTTCCCTCTTGAGTTCATTATACCTTCACTTCACAACTCAAGGGGGAAAAAGTCTCAGCATTGAGGTTTGATTCATGTTTAAGAAACCTAAAAAGGCACTAATAGAGTTCTTTGTAGAAAGGTATTCAAAATATGCATTGAATTAAAGGACACTTATTTATTTCCTCTCCTACAAGTGCTTAAAACTCAAAAGATTCATCAATGCATTTTGATGATTATTTAAAACATAACACAGTCCATCCCATTTGAACAGATATTTCACTGCATTGCTCAAAAAACTCACTCAAAGTTTTGATCTTAAGGCAATCCAGGAGATACTATGGGCTCATTTTCCTTCATAGCATTCATCTCTACTAAGTTGTTTTAGAGATTATCCCCTGCTAGGCAGTTTATACTTAAACCCACAGTTTCCAAACTTATGAACTCACAAATTTGTTCCCAGGGCTGGGAACACTTATCTAAAGATCTCTGTTAAGATATTTGTGCTTAAGAAAGGAAATACAAAGCAAAACATACCACTCAGGCCTTGAGATCCAGTCTCAGGTTTATCTGGGCAATATATGATTTCATTACCACAAGTTAGCAGACATTATATCTGTTGAGATTCATTTGAAAATCTTTTGAAATTGAAGGGAGAGGGTTAGAGTTCTGACACTATCAACAGGTAGAAAGGAAGGAAAGAAGGAAGGAAGGAAGGAAGGAAGGAAGGAAGGAAGGAAGGAAGGAAGGAAGGAAGGAAGGAAGGAAGGAAGGAAGGAAAGGTGGAAGGAAGGAAGGAAGGAAGGAAGGAAGGAAGGAAGGAAGGAAGGAAGGAAGGAAGGAAGGAAGGAAGGAAAGGAAGGAAAGAAAGAAAGAGAAAGAAAGAAAATAAAGGATCTCCTAAAGACAATAAGCATCTCTGATCCCAGATCAGTGGGAAATGGTTTTTTTGTCATAACTTTCCATGCCATAAATGCTCCCTCCCACACTCCTACCTCTTTACAGGGATCAAGAAACTGCAAATATCTTTGCTTTATCTTTTGAAAGTATAAGTCCTTCAGAAAAGTTACAGAGAATAAATCTCATTATAAGTTACCATAGGGTCAGTAAAACAGGTCAGAGTAGGAGTTCATTATTCTCACTACAATTTTTTTTGAAGTGTTTATATTGTGTAGAAGTGGTTCCCATATTTTCTCCTTTCTACAATTTCAATTACTGTATATTTGGCTTTTTATTTATTGATTCGATCTGGTGGGTCACTGGGGGTAATGAATTGTTTATTTTGACATCTTGCTGGTCAAATGTCCCTATATAGTTTGCAGGATTGTAAGTTTCAGCAAAATGTTATTCAATTCACTTGAAAATAAATAATAATTTGAAGCAAGATTTTGTTTTTAGGAAGATAATTGCCATACTAAAGTACTAGACTGCTTTAACCCATGACCTGTAAGAAAAATTCTTTTTGCTTTTAAAATAGGGATTATAATGCATGCAATTAAAGCAGCATAGACAACACTGACATTTTTTTTTCTTTTTTTTCTTTGTTAATCAGTAATTGTAGCATTCAGTTACAAGAAATGGAATAGAGGGAATCCTGATTCTGTAACAGGCCCAGAGATAGGCATTTAATTCACTAAATAGAACATAGAAGTAGAGCTGAATGTGAAGTAGCAAAGGAAAATAATTTACAACACATCATTTCTTGAAAGCAAATGGCCTCCTGTTACAGGAGCTATCCAGCACCTGTTCCTAACTCAGTGTGATACTGACTCAAAAAGAAATGGATGTTATAAAGGAAAATGGGACCTATTTTAAGTAGTTCTTTTGACTTTGCTGAACATTAAATATATTTTGCTTTTCATCAAGCATGACTGATTCCCCTCACTTAATAACAACATTTATTGAAAAATCAAGAAAAGAACATTCAAATATTAAAATACTCTAATATTATGGAATGTTTTTCTGGTCTAGTTGAAAAACTCATGAAATTATGTTTGTTATGTACTATTCTAAAGACCCTTTGTTATATGTCTATATAGATATATATTTTGAAGAAAAAACATGCAGAAATAATAAAATAAATCAGACATGCTAATAGCTCAAAGTTCAATAGCCTATTTATCTTAATTCATTTAATGAACATTTCAGAGACTATTTCTCGGTGGCATTTCTTTAAAATTAAAGTAATTATTGTTCAAAGGTCATATATATGCAACTCTATGTGTCTCCCTCCCTCCCTCTCCCTCTCCCTCTCTTTCCTTCCTTTCCTCCCTCCCTTGCTTTTTTCCCCTCTCCCTCTCCCTGTCCCTTTACATCCCTTCCTGTTCCTCTGCCTTCCTTCCTGTTCCTCTGCCTTCTCTCTCTCTCTCTCTCTCTCTCTCTCTCTCTCTCTCTCTCTCTCTCTCTCTCCTCTCTCTCTCTTCTCTCTCTCTCTCTCTCTCTCTCTCTCTCTCTCTCTCTTCTCTCTCTCTCTCTCTCTCTCTCTCTCTCTCTCTCTCTCTCTCTCTCTCTCTCTCTCTCTCTCTCTCTCTCTCTCTCTCTCTCTCTCTCTCTCTCTCTTTCTGTTTTCCAGCAGATGGAATGAAGAATGTTTGATTTTCTATTGGCTCAATAGATCCCACAGTTAATGGTACATTACATGCCTGCATAGCACCAGATCACAGTGCTTATGTCAAACCATTTTTTTATTTTGTCAGAGAAACTTAAATCTAAGTATGTTACTTTTCCTGGCCAACTAAATGTGGTGGAGGAACAAACATAAGGGTCTGAAAGTCCCTCAGAGCTTTCAGAAGCCTGAAAAACAGATTGCTTTCTTCAGAGGGACAGGAATAGTGATGGGAGACTTCTATGCTGGAGCTCCCAGGCTTAAACAGCAGCCACTATGTCTCTAGAATTTAGATATATCCCCATAAACCTAAAACTGGGCAGGATTTCACAGACTATCCTGTTCCTCTTATTTTAAATAAGTCCAAAATTTTTATAATGTGTATAAAATGAACTATGCAATTTTGTAAGGATAATGGAGACATTGCATAAAATGAAAACCAATACAATTCCTCATCAATTAAATTGGGGTTCCATTGTATTATTTTATAATTTTATTATTATTTTTATGCATTTGTTTTCACAGGTATGGAATTCTTTTTTATGTTAGTAGAAGTATATATTAAATCCAATCTATGTATACCTACTTATACAATTATCTTGCTGCACAAGAAAAATCAAATCAAACTGGAAAAAATGAGAAAGAAAATAAAATGCAAGCAAATAACAAAAAGAATGAAAATGCTATGTTGTGAACCATACTCAGTTCACACATCCTTTCTCTGGGCATAGATGACTTTCTTCATTATAAGATCATTGGAACTGGTCTGAATTATCTCACTGTTGAAGAGAGCCACATCAGATATGGAATTAAGATTTATCTTTTAGAAAGCAGACACCAAATAACTAAAAATTAGAAATCAATAGAAGATGAAGGTTTTTGTTTTTTTTTTCCTTTATTAGAGGAGGAGGGAATGAGAATAAGCATTTAGGTGCTTCAGGGAATAGAGGAGTCAGAAAGTTGTTGTTCAATCATTTTTCAGGTGTGTCCTACTTTTTGTGGCTTCAATTGGAGTTTTCTTGGCAAAAACACTGGAAAGGTATACTATTTTCTGCTCTGGATCATTTTTCAGATGAGAAAGCAAACACATTTAAGGAATTTGCTCAGGGTCACACAGTAAGTGTCTGAGGCCAGATTGAACTCAGGAAGATGTCTCCTTGACTCCAAGCAAAGTCAGAAAGAACAGAGTTTAAATCTGATCTTGAGCACTTACTTTGTGACTCTGGATAAGTCACAACGCCTACCTGCATAAAACTAGAGAAAGAAAAGACAATCCAATGCAGTATCTTGTCAATAAAACCCCATAGTTACAAGATCAAGAAAAGTTGAACACAACTGAAAAATTGAGCAACAAAAAAAGAAAACAAATAGAAATATATACTAAGGCAAGATTTTGCTCTTGTTGACATCTCTCAGAATTATTTCTATTTTATCATTCTAAAGGTGCTATCTGACCTTGCAGAAAATGAACAATAAGACAGATGAACTTTAGCTGAATACTAGAACATGGTTGAGAAATATGACTATTAAGTAGGTGACTATTTATAGTAAAACAAGAAACCTTGATGATAATAAAAACTAGCTTTCAGAACTCTTCATCCCTTTCACTTTTAAAGTACTGGAGAATCACCTAACTCCATGTCTTTGAATCATTAACTCCTTTCAAGCTTTATCTATGTACAACTTTTTCTGATTCTCTTAGTTGGTGCTTAGTCTCTATTTCTTTATCCCTCTCTTTCTATGTGTTTCTGTCTTTATCTCTGTCCCTGTCTCTGTTTTTCTATATCTATGTCTCTCCTCAAATTTTATTTTATTTACTTTATGTGTACATGTTTTATACTCACAAAGAAATGTAAATTCTATGAGGATAAGGAATATTTTTCTATTTTGTGTATGCCCATCCCATAACAGTACTTTGTATATATCCAATGTCCATCTTTATGTTATGAATATGAATTAAGCTATTAATATATCATGATATTATTACATTGAAGGTGTCATGATGTCAGTAAAGAATAAGAGTCTTTTAAAATAACTCGTGTGTTTATATAATCTTATTTTTTCATTTTATAATTTATTAAGATCATTGACCTTGGGCCAATGTCAACTTCTTTTCAAAAGTCTAAATTAGTTTCATCTGATTAAAGGCTATTAGAAAATTCAATCAAGCAGTGTTTTATTTTTTAAGAGTAAAAAAGGCAGGTTTTGTTAGATGTTTAATAAATAAATTTATTTTAATTAAATTATTTGATCAGTAATCAATTAAGTTTATTTTTTACTAAGCATATTTAGAATTGGCATTGGATGTGGGAGCAGAAAAGCATTTCTTTAAAAAGGTTTTTTTTTTTTTCCCCCCAGTTTGATACTAAACAAATCACTTAATCTCTATTTGCCATAACAATAGC
This sequence comes from Sminthopsis crassicaudata, assembly GCF_048593235.1. NCBI lineage: Eukaryota > Metazoa > Chordata > Mammalia > Dasyuromorphia > Dasyuridae > Sminthopsis > Sminthopsis crassicaudata. The sequence continues at coordinate 550,955,361 of NC_133617.1, read as the reverse complement.
TCCCATTTCCTAGAATTGATGTGAGGATTAAATGAGATAATAATTGTAAAACATTCAGTACAGTGTCTGGTACATTACGAACACTATGTAAATATTACCTATTATCATTATTATCACAACTGAACAAACTTTAAATCTTCAGCCTTTACATTATGAGAAATAATGAATCCATTTTTTCCTCTTATGGAGAAAAAGTAAAATCTATGCTGTATATCACAAATAAAGCCAAAATTTGGAAGCAATAAGATACCAAAGATTCACAGCATTTTGGGGTATGTGTGTGAGAGAAGAGAGTATAGGGAACTATTTATATTTATAAGCAATAGCTCATGAGATGCCAACAAACTAGAAGACATAATTCAAATCAAAGACTTTGAATAGCATACCATAGTAAAAAAAATAAATGAATAATTTCTGCCATATATTTTGGGGCAGACTGTTCATCAAATGCATACAGCAACAATGAGAAAATGGAAACACTTAGAAAAATGTGTGGTCAGAGCGTATGTGTAGAGGACACACATGTAAAAAACATATGTGGTTCAACAGTTGCATGCTCATTAGAGAGCAGGTACAATGTGGATAATGAAATAATTTTTAGAATTTTTCATTTATCATTTTTAAGAGATGTATCATATTTGTTTTTTTTACATGAATCACTGCCAACAAAATGATTTGATACCTTATAAAAATGTAACAAATCATTCATTCTCATTATGTCTTTGGAGTATATTCAGTACTGAAAACATAAAAACCTACTGAGTACAGATTTTATATTCTAGATTATCTCAAATGTCATTAAAATCAGTATGTGATGAGAAAACAGGGACATATTTAACATATTCTATGCTTATTAATATAGTAATCTATTATTAATCTTTCTCATATAAAGATATAATTTAGTTAAGCTTTAAATATTTTATTACTCTCATAAAATTAACAAAATTAGGTAGCTATTTTACTCTTTCTTCCATTCAGATAATCACAAGTTTAGTCTCAGATTATACCAAAGCCAGGTGTACTTATTAAAGTAAAAACATTTTGTAAGTGGTTGTCTTTCATTCTCAAAGAGGACCAAAAGGACAAAATTATGTTAGCCACAAGTTAGCATGTCCAATCTGATGAGACTAATAGAAATTCAGAACGCTCTGCCATAGGGACAAATAGTCCCTATGAACATTTGGGATGGATTTTCTAACTTTGTGCATATTGCATTTTTTTGAACTAATTCAGTCCTGTTTTACTTCTCTAATGGCACAGGGTGGTCCTGTGCCAATGTCATATTATATGATCAATTCTAACGTTCTCAAGACAGAACTTGAGAGTATTCTTGTATTGCTTTTTCTGATGAGCTTGTGAGTGTTTGGTGAATAACTCTTTTTGGCAAGCATACATTTGGAATTCAAACAAGATGGCTATCCCAATGGATAGTAGAATTTGAATGCTTGGCAGTTGAATTTGAGAAAGATCTTCCCAAGACAATTAAAATGGAAACCATTCAGTTTCCTGGCATGGAAACTGCTCAGGTTTCACAGGGAGACAAAAATGAGGTCAGTACTATTAAATCAAAGAATTTAAAAATTAAATGGCACTTCAGAAACCATGTGACCCAACCCATATTTGACTACTTTTCCTCTATTACACCTTCAGAAATTTTCATCTAATCTCTTTCAATCCTCCATTGAAGAAATTGCTTATATAAACCTCCTATCATGTAGTTCCTCTTTTGGTTAGCTTGAAATATCAGGAAGGTTTGTTTATTTTCTCCTTTATACTATGCCTCAATATGCCTTTTTTCACTCACTTTTTCTAAGTATGATTTCCTGGACCAGTTATTCAAGAGTACTTGCAGAGCTTCTGAACTTTTCATCTTTTAATTTCGCATTTTGTTTTTCTTCAACCTGATAATATATATTATAACTGACCTGATTCCACATTGAGGTTTTTTTCCCCTTTCAGCAATAAAAAAAAAAAAAAAAAAATTATAGAATTGAATGCCTTCTCTATTGATGCCAGATAAAACTCTAAATTATTTAGATTCAAGATTAACTGGTTCACTGATAGAGTTTACCTTGATTTTATGTTATTAGTAACCATTAATTGCACTGAATAATAATTGTTTAAATAGACATTGTTCAGAAAGCTTGTATTCATGCAAGCTACTGTTTTTTGTCCTTCATTTTCCTTTTAAAAGGTTTTTTAAAAAATATTTTGATAGTATTTTGTTTTTCCAAATATATGCAAAGACTGTTTTCAATATTCACTTTTGTAAAACATAAATTACAAATTTTTCTCCTTTCCTTCCTCCCTCTATTATGTCCAAGATAGCTGGCAATTCAATAGAAGTTAAATATCTGAACTTCTTCTAAACCTATTTCCATTTTTGTTATGCTGTGCAAAAAAAAAAAAAAAAAAAAATAGATCAAAGGGAAAAAATTAGATCAAAAAAAGGGGGGAAATTAGATCAAAAGGGGAAAAAAACACAAGAAAGGGGAAAAAATAAGCAAACAACAACAAAAGGCAAAAATATGATACTTTCATCCACATTCAGTTGTCCATAGTGCTCTCTCTCTGGATGGGGATGGCACTTTCCATCAAGTCTTTGTCCTTTATGTTCAAAAAAGACCAATGATATTACTGGAGAGATCTTGATTGAATCTAAGTTGGATTTAAGTGAGACAGAATTGTGCAAAGTTGTCTGCCCCATTCTCTTCCAGCCATCAAAGTCTGATGGCAAAACAAAAGTCAGCATGATTGGTGACAGCCCAGAATATAATGAATGATTTGACATCTTTGATGATTGACCAAACTCTAAATATTCTACAGGGCTTACGTCAGCTAGCTTCATCATTGGAACACATTGTTCTTGTTTGCCCATTTTGTGATGAGAAATCTTCACTTGCTTGGGGTAAGCAATCCACTAATTCATCAATAGGTTTAAGGCCTATTAGCTATCTCAGAATGTTTTAGTCTATCTGCCAAGATGGTTTTATTAGGGTGTGGTTCCTGTGTATTCTGCATTTTTGGGGAAAGATAAAAAAAAATCTCATTTTACATTTTTTGAGCTTGAGTTACCTAAGGGGAATAGACTTGGAAATACCGAAAAAGCATTTGGAAATATAAGACTGGAATTTAAAAAAAAAAAAAAAAAAAAAAAAGACTAGATCTCATGACAAGTGGTGATATCACAACAATATCAAATGCTGATGAGAGAGAAAAATTAAACAAACCAAGAAGTTCAAATATTGTAAGTTTCTTGAATTTCCATGTTGGTAATTTCACTTCATTCCCCACTTTCCAATTCTCTCTATCAGAGATTCCTCAAGTACTTTGCCACCTACACCAAAGACTAGCTCTGGAGAAAATTGTACACTGATGGCCCTTTGGACTAATTCGAGAGTTCTTTTCCTAGTTCACTAGCATACAAGCCATTCTTTAATACACTCTTTATTCTCTGTTGGTCTCCCCCTCAATCTCAACAATTAGTTTTCCAGGAGGCAACTCTCCCCAACCTTTCTGCCCCCATAGTTTCTGCTCTATAGTGTGCCATGAGCAAATCTACTCTACCATTGTTCCTGGACATGATGTGGCAAAATATCCCCCTATAACTCCACATATTAATCCCAGTAGTTTTTTAGGTTAAAATCCCTTTCCTGATCATTATTTCCACATTAAAATTCATGCTATTTGAGAGCAGAAATTATCTTTGCTTTTGTATTGTGTTAATAGATATTTATTTTAAAATATCTTTTTTCTTACACATATTTTCTACATTTATTTTCTTCTTCTTTGACAATCACTGGGAGGTAGTGATTCTTAGTTGTATTTTACAATGAATCAAGTAGCCATCAAGAATTTATGAAACTCCTGCTATGCTCCAAGCATTTTGTGAAATGTATAACCTGACAGTCATTTCTAGTAATGACCCTCAGCTTCAATTGTGTCTCAAAATGAAAAATTTAAATGGATTCTAAAGTCTCCCCTTACATTCAACAATAAATTTTATCATGATAAGTAAATATATATATATATATATATATATATATATATATATATATATATATATATATATATATATATATATGAATAGAGATCCACATCTGTGAATATACATATACATTTATATAACCATATTATCATATATATATAAGTGCTTGTAAATATCCTTGGGTAAGATTTACTCCCTCTTTATATTTTTGCTTTGTTTAAGTTTCTTACCTTGGAGAGCACTTTCAACCTTTCCATCCACACTCTTCACAGACAATACTCCTTAATACAAAGAATGTAACAAATACTGTGCTTTCCTGAATAATGTTTAAAAAAAAAAGAGCTCACTTTTGTTTGTTTTCTTTTTTATTTCTGTTAAATTATACTACTTTAAATTTAGAGGGAAACAAAGCACTAAGTTCTTATTGCCTTGAGACACATTTTATTATCTTTCCCCAAAAGTCAATACATTTTTTGATAAGTTCTGTGCTTAAGAATACTGTATAACCCTTGCATGCACATATACTTTAGAATTTATATAACTGTAGTCAGGAGACTATTATCTTAGAATAGAGATACAAACATATACACAAAGGAAGATACATATGCACACATATGCATTTTTCAAAATTCTGATTTTGTTAAAGTGTATCAGTATTCTTTTCTTTACATTATTTCTTGCAATACTTATAATGAGAGTCTTTTCTCATTCTTGAGGAAGCCTATGATTACCCGTTTAGCCCTATGCAAAGAGAAGAGAATCATTTCACAGCCATGGATTAAAATAAGATTAAGAAAAATTACTAATTTAAGTTTAACCTCTTTCCTCAATTATCTTATAGTCTAGAGAGGAAAAGTTCAGAGAGTGTTTGATGAAACAAAAATTTTTACTTACTTAAATGTAATCATCAGTGGGTTTAAAGTCAGAGATTACTAAAAGTCTAGAGAAATACTCTCATATTCTTCTGATCAAAAGTAATGAATTGGAGGCAATATCAGAGGGAGGCAGAAACACTGAAGGAGACTCAGAAAGATCTTTTTCAGCAAGCAAGGTCTTTGCAGAAAAGGTAGGGAAGCCAGGAAACAGATATGAAGAAAGTAGTTTTCCAGGTATGGAAGACAGGTAGTGAAAACTCAAAGAGACAGGGGATGTATTTTCTTAGGCAAGAACCATCAAGGAGGTCATTATCAGTGTAAAAGGCTGCCAGTGACATGGTCAAACTTGCATTTTAGGAAGATCACTTTGGAAATTGAGTGGATGGATGATTGAGTGGAGTGGGGAGAGATATAATGCATTAAGAACAATAAACATACTATTGCTATTGTCTAGGAATTAAATGATAAGAACTTGTGGTGGTGGAAGTTCCCTAGGAAAGAAGAGGGCATATAACAGAGATGTTGTAAAGGTAGAATTGACTGACCTTGAGAACAGATTGGATTTAGAGGAGCAATGAGAGAGTACAGAGTCAAGGATAACAACTTAGGTTGTTATGGAGTTTCTGGGAGGAAGGTGATGCCCTGGGCAGTGATAGACATGGTGGAGTTTTATGGGGATATATTGGTTTTAAGATGTCTTTGGGATGTCCCATTCACAAATTCAGAAAATTTCAGAGTCTGGTTAATAACAGTCTTCTTGAAGTACTTTTTCTATCTGTTCTATTTCTATTCCAAATTCCATCTTAAATGGTTCCAATTTAGTGCTGCAGAAGCAATCTGTGTGTCTTGTAAAATTTAAATACCACTTTGAACACTGAAACAGAATGAAGACCTTTTCTTTCCCTGACATTACATTTACATTGAAAGTTCATGATTTGTTTCCATTTGTCTGGACTAAATAACAGGTTGGGAGCTCTTTAAATGAGTTCTTTTTTTTTTCCACTGAGAAAGGGAAATAAAATCCACACTAGTAAGTCAGAGTGTACTAAATTTTACTTAGAGGTGAAAGATTCGGACATGTCAGAGTGAGGTGAGATGGGAAAGCCATTTTAACAACATCATGTCCAATAGGGCTATCATAGTAAAAAGGAAACACCACTGAATGGAAGAAGGAAAAAAATGCACTTTATTGATTATATTGAAATCTGGTGTCATAGAGAGTGAGCAGAAGTAGAGTGGAAAAAGCAATGGAGAGAATCAGGGAGAAGAATAGAAAATAGGAAGAGGCTTTTGAGATCTTATTTTATTTTTAAAATCCAGGTCAATGGAGTGAATCTGACCTTTCTCAGAGTTCTCCAGTGACATAAAAGAATATGGATAAAAGTGGAGGACAGACGTTTCAGATGGCTGAATATTCAATACATTGCAAGGATCCTGAGATAACAGACTGTGGCCCCATTAAAGCCTTCATTCACTCTGAAGAACAACCACTATGTCATATATCTTTGGCATCAGCCTAATTTCTTTGTTCAGGAAAATCTAATTAAATTCATGCCCTACTGATTCAAATTGTGTGTTTCTAATTAGTGGTATGGTGACATTTACCTTTGCATTATTAAAAACACACAGCACACAACAAGAACAAAAACAAACAAGGAAAAAAAAAGCCCTCTGGGTTTGTTATTTTATCTTTAAAATGATGGGGTTGGACTAGAAAATGTTGGAGGTCTTTTCCAGCCTAAAATCTGTGATTTCTGGACCTCTCTTCAAGAAAAAAATAAGGAATAAGTCAAGTTTTTATGTGTATATGCCTTACAATAAATGCACACACACACACACACACACACACACGTGTTAAAGGTGTGACCAAATAGCTGTATTGATGTATTTTCATTTTTTGTTATATATTGACAGCTTGGTGGTACAAGGGATAAAGTTCTGGACTTGGTTTCAGGAAGACCTGAGTTTGAATTCTGTCTCAGATATTAGGTGTATAACTCTGGATAAGTCATTTTACCTTTCTCTGGCTCAGTTTTCTTATCTGTAAAATGAGGATGATAATCTCTACCTTCTAGGGTTTTTATGGAGATCAAATGAGTTTACATATATAAAATATTTTGCAAACTTTTAAAGCACTATATAAATGTTAGTATTATTATTTATCCTCAGATAAGGAAAAAACATGTATCAGAGTGAGCAAGCCTGGTAGAAACCATATGGGTAAAGATAAATGGAGGGAGATATTGTTATGTACCATCTGGCCAGAAGAAGGAAATAGATAAAGGATTTGGGATACAGATCACAAATTTTCCATTGAAGCATGATATCATACGGATGGGGGGTTTCAATTATCTAGACATCTGTTAGAGCTGTCATTCTGTCATAATCAGTTTACCTGATAAATTCTTCATGTGCCTTACTTTGAAAAATGTGACTGAGGGAGGAAACAACTAGGGTCATTGCTATTCTCAGCTTGATTCTGTCCAGTGAGGTATAACTGAAGGATAAAATAATTTGTGTATGTGTGTATGAATGGTGTCAACTTTGGGAGGAAGTAAATTTGAAGGAGATATTAAAAGGAAATCTGGGCTTTTAGTTTGACTTGCAATCTAGATGTTGGGAAAATGTATTTCAAAGAGTTGTAGAAAAAAGTAAGTTGACATGATGTGAAATATTATAGGGGACATCTAATCAAGACCAATTGTTTTCAAAATCATATTGTGAGAAGTAAAGGGGAGTTGACTAAAGAGATTGATAAGGAAGCCACAAATTTAAAAAAAAATGTGCTAAAGGTAGAAACAAGAGCAGGTATGTAAAGGTGAATGAAATAATGGCATAGTTCTGGAGAAATAGTCTGAGTAGAACCAAGTCCAGAACAATCTGAGGCTCGTAATTAAATCATCCTTTCAGGTCTATAAAAAAATGAATACACAGCTATACTAGGGATAAGAGAAAGATACAAGAAGGGTGGGAGCGCTTCTTGGAATAATAGATAACAGAAAAAAGCAGACTACAGAAATGCTAAACTTTTATTTTTCTTCAAGTTTTGCTGCCAAACAAATAGATCTTCAGATTGGGAACATGTCCAAATCCGTCCAAATCATCAAATTTCCTTTTCCTTAATCATTTCAAGTCCTTTCTTCTCACTTTTCTCACAACATTTTCCCCAGAGTGGCTTGAAGAAAAGAAAAAAAAAAAAAAAGATTCATAAAAAATGTTCAAGGTGTTTTGGAGGTTAGGTACGAATATGTAGTCTTTTTTTTTAAGCCTGAGAATCTTAATAAATATGGATAGCAGGATGGATTTTGCCGTGATTTGAATTGAACATGTAATTGAGAAATGAATATTTCTCCCAGAACCATCTGCTGTCTATATTCTAAGGTTAACCTATTCTCCCTTCCAGAAGAGAATGTAAGGGAGACTGAGGAATACTTCTTCATTCTAGCTGAAAATGAATAGATTGTGCTAAAGTATTAATGGTGGCAAAGCCTTGATAGGAACAAAGAAATCTGAATTATTACAAAGTTTGTCCATTATCAGAAGGCTGAAAAATGGAAGATTATCATACAGAAGAAGAAAAAAATTATCAAGCTAAGAAAAAAAAAAAAAAAAAAAGATTGTTCTCAGAGATGAAAGAGCTGGATCCTCTGAGGCAAAAATAGCTTCCCATGAACCAATGGTTCTAAAGAAATTATTAGTGAACTAGTGGATAGAGTATTGGACCTGGAGTTCAGAATTCCTGAATTTAAATTTGATCTTAGACAATTACTAGCTGTGTGATCCTGGCCAAGTAATTTAACCCTGTTTAACTCAATTTCTTTATCTGTAAAATGAGCTGGAGAAGGAAATGTCAAACCACTTTGGAAGTTTTCTTTGCCAAATCTGGTAATGAAGAGTTAGAGCCAACTAAAAATGACAATAACATTAAGTAAGAGTCAAAAAAATGGTAGTGATTTATGATTTCCTCACCTGGATTGCCAAGGTTTCTGTTGTTGACTTGGTAACAATAATAGAGTGGTCTGTTATCTTTCTGGAGCTATATCCAGGATTGTGCTAGAGCAGCTCATTCCACACAGAGAGATGATTATAAATTTTTCAGTGTATACATTTGCATGCAAGAAATCAACAATTTCTACAAATCAGTGATTGCTTTATTGTTTTGTTAATTATATGGACTTAAGGAAGTGATTCAGTAAATACTCATAATGTAGATTACAACTAAAATTATGCCAACTTTATTTTGTTTTTCTCCTGAGTGCTGGTTATTAAATATCTGCCAAACACCTACCCACTTATGATGATTCACATAAGCATGAATGATGCTGCCAAATGGGAACTAGAGATTTTTTTGCCAAAAATATACTGAATATTATTAAGACAAAGGCTGTGTTTTCCTTATTGCTACTTATTAAAGGAAATGTATGTAAAAGAGCAAAATAAATGATGTGGAAGTGAGCAACAGGCTAAAAAAATGGTACCTGAGAATGGGATGTCTATTTCTAGGCCTTTGTTTAATATAGTGTAATGGAGGGAAAGGATGGAATACAACTAACAAAGACTGATTAAAACAAATAAACAAATATGTGTACACACACACACACACACACACACACACACACACATGATGGTATTGCACATATAATGAAAAGACTTTTAAAAAGATTAGGGAGAGCAAAAACTGACTCTCTCTCTCTCTCTCTCTCTCTCTCTCTCTCTCTCTCTCTCTCTCTATATATATATATATATATATATATATATATATATATATATATATATTGACCAAGTTAAATACTAAATTTAGTGTAGTTACACTGAAGGAAGAATTATAATTGAGATAAACAGAATTTTTTAGGAGACAAATTTCAAGAAATAAACTTGTAGTAAAATCCATGGTCTCAAATATCTAAACTCAAATGCCAAGCATTTAGGCAACTGGAAAGAGAAACTAGGGAGTCCTATAATAAGGGCACAGATTTGATTGAATGGATATCAAATGAAACATGTTGGAGTGAAAACTATTAATTGTTTATGACATTCCATAAAAACTATTTAAAGAAAATAGAATAGGTAAGGATGGGATATGAGAGTAGCATTGTAAAGGAAAATATAGACAGTGAAAAAATTAAGGAAATAAAGAGGGAAAACATAATATAGAATATTTGAGAACAAAATGATAGTCATAAATAAATTAATGAATAAGAAAGCATTCATTATATTATTATTACATGATTGTTGTTATTGTTCAGTCATTTTCAGTTGTGTTTGATTCTTCATGACCCCATGTGGAGTTTTCTTGGCAAAGAGAATAGGGTAGTTTAGCATTTCCTTTTCCAGCTCATTTTACAAATGAGAAGGATGAGGCAAATGGGGCTAAGTGACTTGCCCAGGGTCACACAGATAGTAAGTGTCTGAAACTGAATTTAAACTTGGAAAGATAAGTCTTTTTTAACATCAAATCTGATAATTTATCCACTTTTCCCTCTGGTTGTCCATTTCATGATTACTTAATGCTAATACTGTTCCTTAGTGAGTACAAATATAAATACAATAGCAAAGACTCGCTTCCTTCAATGAGTTGACATTCTAATAGTAGGAGACAATCTGGAAAGGGGAGTAGTGTCCAGGGAACAAAACTTGTTTTAAAAATTATGAAGATAATGAGTAAAACCATAAGAGGAAAGATTCATACTCCTTTCCAGAAACAGTGACAGAGTTGACTTGATTATGGTTTTGTAAGAACTATAAGTAGAGAAGTGGGAAAAGGAGAAGTATGTTGAATCAAGACAGAGAAAAAGATGGACAGAGCCTAAAAGAAAGCCTGATTGCCAGAGACAACTGAAATAACTATTGTTCAGATAGCCCCAAGCTAGAAATTATATTTTATGAAGCATATTTTGGGGGCTGGACTTTAAGATAACCAGGGAATGAACTTAAGGCATGAATGAGGGTAGGATAGATGTAGTAGGTTACCTGAGCAAACTACCTGGACCAAAAGATGAAAACAAATGAGGAATTGGGAAAATAGATTACTATTCTGGCACACAGGTGTGACGTCAAAATAAGGATAAAGTAAATGATCAGAATTTCTGATAGAGGATTGGCATATCAGGAAAAGTGTGGCATATATCCTAGATTGTAGAAAAGATTTCAGAAGGATACGATTGCATGAGAGTGAGGGGAAACTCAAGACTGAAGCTGAAGAAACAAAACAATTTTTAATAAGGAAGAAAAACAGAATTTGATGGAGAGCAATGCAGATACACAGGGAACTCATCAGACAGCTTAATCTAAAAAAAGAGAAAATTAAAAAAAAAAATGTGAGTATGATATAGTCCTATAAAAATTGTCAGGAGTGCGAAAGCCCAATTTTTAATGAGTTTAGCTAGGAAAGTAAAGAACAATCAAAATAGTGTTGCTGCTGGTATGAAAAGACTTTAATATATATGCCCATAAAAGTACTTCAAAGGAGAAGAAAGAATAGAAGCCATTTTCAAGGTGAGATGAAATAGTCCTGTAGCAAGAATAAATAATGACAGATTGGCAGCCAGAGTGCTCCATCGCTTTGGGCTGCTACCTCTCAACATCAGGCAAAAACAAAAACAAAAAACAAAGATCTACATCCCTTTGGGTTAACTCTCTGTGGCAAAGCTAAGTAAGGACATGAACAAGAGTTACATAGCATACCAGGTATGACTAGGTGAGATTTGTATTATTTGAAGGAACTTCTGGGATATGAGTATTGAAAATCTGAGTATAAAGGAGGAAGAGAAGTCCAAAGAAGGAATAGGATTTCTGCTCAGAACGAATGAGACAATAATAACTGAAAACAGAGAGAAAAGGCTATTTAGTTCTTAATCCTTCCTTATTTTGTGGGGGAAAAAAAAACAAAAACAAAAAACCTTTACATTAAAAATAAGAGGATAAAAATGTCCAACAAGAAAACGATATAAAAGATAAGTAAGGAGATAGTTAAGAAAACACCTAGTCAGCTTGAGAAATTCAAGTCACCAGGCCTCAGTGATCTACATTATTGGATTTTTTAAGACCTGGTGGATGCAATTACTTAGCACCTGAGAGTGATAGCCAAAAGAATGTGGTAATATATGATCTATGCCATTTTTAAAGAGGAAGGAAAAACAATCCAAAAATATAGGTCAATATCCTTGATTTTCCATTCCTGTGAAAATTTAAGAACTTTAATTTACAAGATCAAGAACATAAGAAGAAAATATTGCATACTTGAATCTAGAAGAGCTTAATCAAAAGCAGTCCATATTCTATATTTTATAGAAGCTCATTTCTTTATTTTCCTTTATTTTTACAGTTATTACTGAAATGGTAGATATGGGAGATATTATAGATATAGTTTACTTGAAAAGCTGGGTTATTTAGTTGTTAAATAGCTGGTTTTGGAGATAAAAACACCAGGGTTCAACTCCCACTTCTGAGATGCACTGTGAGTCTCAATCCCCCATGCATAGCTCTACACCATAAATTTCAGAGAAATTGCCACATACATTGGTAGAGAAAGTTCCTCCAAGAGTTTCTCAGATATAGTTAGAAAAAAAAAAAAAAAAAGTTTTCTTAGATTGTAGTAAAGTAAACAAATCTACAAGTCAACAAGTATCTATTATATATCTACAATGTACCAGGCCTTATGTTAAGCACTATGGATATAAAAAACAGCAAAAACAATCTCTTTTTTCAAGGAACTCACATCCACAGAGGAGGAATACAGCATGCGAATAATTATGTACACACAAGATATACACACAGATGTATGTATTTATGTAGAGGGAGGGAGGAAAATTGTGAGATAGAGACAGAGAGAGAGATAGAGTGAGAGACAGACAGAGGAAGGGAAGGAGGGAGGGAGAGAGACACAGTTGAATTTGATCTTTAGGAAGATCACTTTGGTAACTAGTTAAAAATGGACTAGAGTAGGGAGAGACTGGAGGCAGGGAGAATAAGCAGAAGACTATTGTAGTGGGCCAGGTGTGATAGATAAGGGCGGCAGTGATAGCAGTGCCAAAGGAAAGAAGTGTGTATATGCCAGAGTTGATAGGAAGGTAAAAGGAACATGACTTAGTAAAAGATTGAATAGGATGGAGAGGAAGGGGTGGCTGAGAGAGAACAGAATTAAGGATGATACCTAGTTTTCTTGTGCCATAGTTTTCTTTTAATGTTCTAACCCAGTTTCCCTAATTGTCTTATTCAGTTACTCTGCCTTAGGCTATAATCATTCCCTCTTAATGTTTGATGGGATAAAGGTCTTTATCCATCTTAGACATCATTAGAATATCAGGAGCCTCTCCAGTACCTCCCTCCATTACGTCATCCTAGGTGCCTCCCCCCCCATTAGGTCATCCCCATCCAGGTACCTCCCCCATTAGGTCATTGTTCTTGTTACCCTATAAAAGAATCTTGTATCTGACATTCGCTGCTGGATTCTTTTAGATGACAGTCTCCTTTAACCCTGGAACCAAATCATGGATCCATTTGGTCCCAATAAATTTCTCCATTTAATAAATTCTGTATTGAATACTCTTTAATCTCTATCTTACTCATTTTCTCCAGCATTACAGTTTGTTATGTTAGGTGACTGGAAGAATGGTGAATAAATGCCTCAACTGTAATAAAATAATTCAGAAAAAGAAATGGTGGTGGGGGAGGGGAAATATGAGTTCAATTGTGAACATGTTGAATTTAAAATATAATTGGGACATTCAGTTCTAGATATCCAAGTCACAATTATTAAACTGAAAATGGGAGAAGTTGACTAAATAGATCTTGAAATCATATAAACAAAGATGATTGAATCTATGGGGATAGTGACTATTAAGGCATGGGCATGCAGTCAGACTCCCCATATAGGGTCATCAAAATGATGGGGTTTAACCACCAAATGATGTAACCATCACATGTAACTCCTCCATGGAGGAGTATGACCCCAAAAGCATATTGAGATTATGGGCCAGTGTTGCAATTATCTCTAAAGAATTTGTAGATTTAGGCCATCTACAAATCAAAGAGCAAAGATTTTATCCTGCTACTAAGAGTGGGCTAAATCCAAGAAGGGTTTTTATCAGAAAAAGGGATTAGCAATTAACAAAGGACCTAAGGTAAGGTTAGGTTAAGGAGGAAGACACCATTTTGAGAAAATGCCATTAGGTGTGGCAAGCTGGAGATTATGCCATTGACTGGTGGGCTAACCCTAAAAAGAAGTTAGAGTCCTAATAGATCTTGGCCTTTGTGACAGGTAGCAAAAGGACTAACCCAAAAAAGAAGTTGGATAGTTAATGATATATATATATATATATATATATATATATATATATATATATATATATATATATATATATATATATATATATATATATATATATATGGAGTATAATGAGGTTATAGGAGAAATATAATCTCCCAGAGTTGATTGACATCATAATTTACGACATAATCATAATCCAACTGTGGGATTATGATTTTGTCCATTTTTGCCCTTTTTTTTAAATGATTTTGTTAATGCAAGATATTTGACAAGAAACAAAAGGCCCATTTAAGATGCTCTTGCCAGTGCTCCTCCCTACTTGCCTTAGGGAATAGCTATGCTTCCAGATTGTACAATTCAGGGTCTTCTGATGTCACTTTTTGCTTCTAAAGACCTGAGGTTCTTATTTAGTCCCAATCAAGCTCACCTTAAGAGATAATAGAGGAGTACAGAAAACCCAGGACAGCTTTAAAGGATGCCCATGATTAGTGAGAGTGCCCTCACTGAATATCCAGCATTAGAGACTGAGAACACTTTTATAAGAGCATGTTTCACTGTTCCTCTGAGGAATACTAGTATCTCTGAAAAAAGATGGTACATTATTGACCAAGTAATTATACATTTAGATAAATGGGGATCTAGTTAAAAGGTCAGACACAAAGAATAGTCATTAATAGTTTAATGTGAACTTATCAAGAAATCATCATTGTTGGACCCCTGAGGGATCTTTATTTGATGCAGAGCTGTTTAGCATTTTTATCTATCATCTGGATAAAGGCATAGTTCATAAGATAATAAAATCTGAGGGTAAAACAAAGCTTGCTTGTATAGCTAACTGAGGATGGCAGAATCCAAAAAAAATCCTGAAATTCATTAGCAACAAATAGAAAATTCTACACTTGGGAATTGCAGAATCCCCCCAACCACTTTATATGACTTCAGATCAGCCAGTCACTGAAGGGAGACACATTTGTTCAGAAGGCATCCACCTTAATCAACTTCCCCAAAAACTTCTGATCAACTATTTCCAACAGGCAGATAAGCACAAGAGCTGTAGAAGTCGAAGAACCTTCCCTTCATTTCACACATATGATTTCTAGCTTAGCACTCAAAGTCAACAAAAGATGCAGCTCTTGAGAAATAAAGACCAGCCATCTCCACTGATTATGAACCAACTTCCACCCACAGAGTAGACTAAACAGCCTCATTGAAGCTTCCTGAAGGAAAGAAAGGAGATAGCATAAGCATAGCAGGTTAAACCAGCAGCAGCAGCAGCAGCAGCAGCAGCAGCAGCAGCAGCAGCAGCAACAGCTTGATTTATTTTAAACCTGGTGCAACCAGTCTTGGACCAAGAACCTAAGAGTCTGGGGAATAATAATGCTTCCAGTTCAATACCTCCAGCCAACAAACCTAGGAGGCAATCTTTGTACAGCTTCCATCTGCTCCTTCAGGAGCAATAGCCTTAACTGCCGAAGACCTAGCAGGGTGGAGGAAAGTCCTTGGATTTGTCAAATGGTCCAACATCAGAACCTGATGTGGCTTTATCAGTAGAAATGACCTGAAAGAAGAGGCAGCATTATCACCTGCTTTATCACTTTTCCTTCTGATTCTTAACTGAAATCTTCTATATGTGTTTTCACATACATTAGAATGTAAGCTTCTTGAGATAAAGGGTTGTCCATTTTTCTGTTTGTATTTCCAGATGCATTGTACACAGTAAAGAATAAATGCTTAAAAATAGTTTCATTAATTCAAAAAAAAAATCAGAAACCTAACATGGAGGATTGATTTTGATTTAATTAAATTTTATTAAACGCAAGACTGGAAAAAAAACAAACAAACCCAAACCTGTTTTGGTGAGCTACAAGATCTATATGAGTGAGCAGTGTAATGTTGAAGTAATAAAGCTAATAAAAACAGGCATCATTAATTAAGGTATTGCTTTCAGGAATATGAAGCTGATAGTCCTTTTGTATTCTGCCTAGGTCAGACCATTCTCAGAGAATTATGGCTACTACATGTTTAACTACTGGTTATCTGAAAATATAAAATATGCCTTTAAATAATGCAGGTTAATTATAATTCTTAACTCCAGATAACCAACAAAATGATAAACCAAGTCCCTATTTGTAGTACTGGACAATTTCTTGGGTATAAATGATTATATTCAAAATTTGACAATTGGTTATTTTGAGCACTGCATAATCTATTTCCATCACATTTCTGGTTATGGCTACCACAGTTCAGAAAGTCTAATAATAAAAGAACAACAGTTCAGAGCAGGGAAAATAAGAAAGTGAGGACTCTTGACTCCAAGTCATAAGAGAATTGATTAAAGGAACTGGGAATGTTTACACTAAAGAAAAAAAAAAGCATCAGATGGAATGTGTTATTATGTCCAAATATTTGAAATATTATGAAATGAGGTATTCAGTTTGTTCTTTTTGTCCCCAGGGGGTTGAACAATGATGGGTAGAAATTATCAAGAAGCAAATTAAGGCTTGGTGTTGGGTTAAACAAACTAACTAATAAAAACTTACTAATGATAATCAAGTAAACTGGACTTTGGAATTAGCTCTCACTGGCTCTGAAGAGACACTTGTTAATTTGTCAGCGGAAGCATTCCTACCTCAGAAATCTGCAAATGCTACAAATTAGATCTTGATTCATTGTTTTGTTGATTAGACTCTAGATTTAAGAAAGCAATGGGGAATGCAGATTAATTGTGTTTCTGTGGACTATTGTTTTTCCAAAGAGCAGGTTGTTAACCATTTATCTGCACTCTATAGAGATTTTTGAAAGCTTGAATAGACTATTTTGAGGGTCATTCTTCAGGAATGGGATTTGGCACACTGGAGCATTCCAAGCAGAAGTTTACATGAGAAGAAATTTGTTTGATTTTATTCGATTATTTTGAGTTTAGTGCTCTCAGTCATATGCTTATTTGGTTCAGAGACCTTGGAGAAGGAAGGGACTTTATTGGGGTAGGGGATAAGAAATTTTTTGTGACTATTAGAAAATTTATAAACTTCTATCCTGTTTCTCTACCCTTAGGTAGATGACTTGGGAGAAAAGGAATTTTTAAAAAGCCTTTATTTGAAAAATCAGTCTCCTATTTTTCAACAATAACAATAGTCCATCTTACCCTACCTACCAGAACTCTAATACCTATCCATCCCGGCAGCCAAGGGAACCAGTTGCTAAGTAGTAATTACTTCAAGACTAACTCTGTCAGTTGTAACCTTGGGTAATTAGTACATACAATTGCTACATTAAAAAGCACATAACCTTATATGGCTCTTTGAAGCATCTATTTGGATTCATTTACTGATAGTAGAAGATTCTCTTGCCGTCTTCTGTTTTACAATCTCTGTCTCCTGCTGCTGAAAATGAGATCTTGTCTCCATTTAATAAAATCCCTTTTCCTACTGTGTTGAAGTTCTTGAATTATAGTACTACCATAATTCAAATCCAGGCCTTTCCAGGATTGATTAAGGTTGCAATGTTAATCTACCTAGACCAAAGAATTAGGGTCTGACTCAGCCTTCATACAGGAGCAGGAGTAGTGTAGTTTTAGTACATAGAAGTAAGGCTCCTCCCGGCTATATGTTAAAGGGATCTATTAACACAGGCTCTCACTCAGACCAGTTCACCTAAATCCTTGGAATTCAGGAAAGCTAATCTCAATCTGGAAACACAATTCATGAATGTTCCTATTTCATTTACACCACTCAAATCATCCCTTTCTCCATAGGCCAATCAAAAGCCCAAGTTCAGGTGCTCAGATTTGTACTTCAAAGCCCTTTGATCAATAATTATAAGGATCAGATTCTGATTGTTCTGTTCTGTCTACACATCCTTCTTTTTTCCTTCCCCCTTTACTTATTTTTCTCAATTATACATTTGTGAATGTGATCTTTGAATGGCTTAGTGATAATAGTGTAATTGTCCATAAACTTGAAGTCAGTATCTACAACATATCTATGTCTACATTAACAACTATTTCTAATCTATATCTTTATCTACCTATAATCTATATCTATCAATTTCTGTATGTGTCATATATATGCATATAACACACACATATACATGTGTGTATATATATATATATGCATATAACACACACACACACACACACACATATATATATATATATATATGCACACACATACACATGTTATTTACCTTGAAAGGAGGATAGGAAGAAATTGTTTAATGATCTGAAATCTGGCAGACAAAAAATGAATTAAAATTTCTGAATACTACAATGAAGGAGATAACTGTTCAGGAGTTCTGAAAAAAAAATATATATATATATTTTTCATTTATTAAGTATATATGTAGGAGCAGGTGGATAGGAGCGGAGAATAGAGCACCAGCCCTGAAATCAGGAGGACCTCAGTTCAAATCTGGCCTCAGACATTTAATTAAGACTTCATAGTTATGTGACCCTGAACAAGTCACTTAACCCCAATTACCTCAGCAAAAAAAAAAAAAAAAAAGTATATGTGTATATATTTGTGTGTGTGTGTGTGTGTGTGTGTGTGTGTATGTAGATATTCTAACAAAGTATTTTTGTGACATCAAAATTATTTTTGATGCCTTTTGATTTGGTTTCCAAATTAAAAAAAAAATTAGTTAATAAGCATTTATTTAGCACCTACTATGAACTAGTCTCTGTGCTAAGAGCTGGGAAAGGCAAAAGATAGACCCAGTTCTGAAGGAGCTCATAGTCTAATGGAGAGATAGTATGGAAACAACTATGAACAAGTAAGACATATTCAAAATAAAATTGATATTTGTTAAATTTGACAGAAGAAAGATACTAATATTAAAGGAGATTGGAAAAGACTCATACAAAGTGTGATTTTAGCTAGGAATGCCAAGGGGATATAAATAAAGAGGGAGAAAATTCCAGGCATGCAGGACAGTAAAAATGAGAAATGGAATATTTTGTTCTTGGGTAACAAGGAGGCCAGTGTCATTGAATCACAAAGGATGTGATGGTGAGTAAGGAAATAAAGGAAGGGTCAAATTTTAGAGGTATTTGAACAACAAATAACTTAACTTTCACTTCTGCAATTTTGAGATTCAAATCTATCAGTATTTTTAATCTCTCTTACTCTGGATTCTCCATCATACAATTTAAATTGTCTGTTTTCTTATGCATCATATTTGATGAATCATCTTTGAGAGTTCCTGATGTCTGACAATTTCCATTCTAATCTCTGAAAAGTTTAATTTATATTTTGAGCTGTTTTCTTGTTGTTTTTCCATGATCTTTTTCATAAATCTCTAGGATCTATTCTCTTACTTTCCTTTTCATTGAGGATTTCAAGTCTCTCTGATTTAAAGTTTAATATTTATTTATTGTGGTTTAATTTAAAAAAAATACCACTTACATAATAATATTTACAAGTATTATCTTAACAATAGTCCTGTGAGTTGGATGCTATTATTGACTCAATTTACAAAAGATGAAAATGAGGCATACAGAGGTTAAGTGGCTCACTTGGGTCACTAGTTAGTAAGGGTCATAGTTAAGTATTTGAAGAATCAAATTCTGATTTTACTGACTTCAGATTCAATGCCTTTTTTACTGAGCAAACAAAGGAGCTGCTTAGGCTTCTGAGTTTATGAGTCTCTTTGGCTTATCTGCTTCAGATCTAGGCTTATACCTATGCCTTTTTTTCTTGGACTTTTTGTCTTAAGGATTTTTCCTTTTATTACAGGAAGATTATACCAGGCTTTCATGTTTACTAGCCAGCCTTTCCATTTCCCCGTGTCTTGTTGTAAATGCTTGTTTCAGTATATTGCTTTGTTTTCCTGACCATATCTCCTCAGTTTTGGTCCCATTCTAGAGGAAAAAAGGGTCCAAACTGGGTCCCTGCCTTTTGTAAATTCCATGGAAAAGAAAGAAGTAATTATATTTAGGTTTCTAACCTAAGTCCATCTCCTTTTACATCAACAATTTTTCACTTTCTAATCAATCATACATTTCTCTTTATCTCACACACACATTTGTCACTACATAAAGTCATAAAGCTTTGTTGAGATGTGAAAAATGAGGGTGAGATTACTCAGGCCCATGTAGCAGGCTTTTTTGTGAAAGAATTCACAGTCCTAAACTTCAGGCAAGGTTTTTGGGAAAAAAAAAAAAAAAAAAAAAAAGGGTTTATTACACTGAGTAACAACTCCTCAGCTGGCTCTTCCAAAAGGAATTAGGAAAGTTAGGTTTTTTAGCAAAGATGGGTTTACACTGAGAAACAGGTTCCTAGTGGGCCGAATTCTGAAAGGTTTTTTAGCAAAGGTTTGGGTTCAGAGTCATCTTTTATTAGCCTTAAAAGGTTAGAGGTTAGGGAGATTATGGGATAATTTTCAGTTCAATACAGGGTGGTGATTATATCCCAGGCCAAGATCTCCAATTGAATTGTAGGTGGAGATGCTGTGGGAGTTTTAGGGTTTCTCTAACCCAGGTCCATCTTCCATCCCCAAAGATCAGGGGGGCACAGTTTACATCAGTTACATAAAGTATCTACTCTGAAAGGTTCTATAAGGGATTCTTTACCTTTTGGGGGGTGTGGGGAGTTGCAGATGGAATCATTGAAAGTGACCAGGACATCACAACTGGATCTTGAAACACAATGCATCTGGTTGCCCAGGCAGTTGCATTCCAACATAGTATTGTGGGTGGATGGTCAGAGAACAAGCTTTAGGTACTTTGGTAATAAGACTTTTTTCTCAGAAATCACCTTGTATGGAGGAAATTTCACTTTTTGATTTGTTGTTGCTGCTTTAATTATTGTAGGCTTATATTTCTTCTTAATCTGGAGACTATTGGATGAGACAGTTAGTTCCCAGAGAGAGGACTGTGGGAACTGAGTGTGGATCACAACATAACATTCTCACTGGGAACTGAGTGTGGATCACAACATAACATTCTCACTTTTTTTGTTGTTGTTCACTTGCATTTTGTTTTATTCATTTTCTTTCCTTTATGATCTGATTTTTTTTTTTTGTGCGACAAGAGAATTATATAAATATGTTTATACATATTGAATTTAACATATATTTTAACATGTACACCATATATTGGATTGTTTGCCATCTAGGGGAGGGGGGGAAAGGAGAGAAAAATCTGAAAAAACAAGGCTATGTAACAGTCAATGTTAAAAAATAATCTATGCATATGTTTTGAAAAAAATAAATAAATAAAAAAGAAAGGTTGGGATCTTAACCTAGGACTTTTGATTCCCTATAGAAAACTCAAATGAAATAACTTTTTATAGTATTATTTCTATAAGAAAATGAATACACATCATGTAAGACAATGGAGAAACTTATGAAGTCCTGAATTTACCTAACAATGCTATGGCCATTTGGCCATTTCTAGATCTGCATTATGTGTTTATCTATAATTGAATGAATCTTACTCTGATTACATTTTATAATGCTTTTTATATTCTATGATGCTATTGAATTAAGTGTAAATGCAAAATTTATGCTTTTTTAAAAACTAAAACAATTTTTAAAATTTTAAACTATTTTTAAAACCTAAAACAATTATCTTGGTAGCTATAGAGTCAGAAGAAACTTTAAAGATCATCTAATTCAAATTTCTAATTTTGCTGATGAAGAAACTAAAGTTTAGAGAGAAGAAATAATTAACCCACAATCATTCTGCTAAGTTGTGGTAAAACAAGGATTCATGACAGGTCTTTTGACTCCTAGTCAAAGGCTTTCTCTGCTATATCTTATAGCTTCCCATACAGTTGTTTTCAGATATTCTTTTTATTTAATTCAGAATGCATTTCATTAAAACAAACCAATCAGTAGATTTCTTTGGGAAGACAGAGACAGAACCTGTCATAACAAAACATATGAAGAACTAATTATTGTATGTAAAATTTAATCTTTTATTTGGCATCATATATACTGATTGCATATTGTTTGTGAATACATACATACAAGTTTGGAGATATATATATATATATGTATATATATATACACACACATATATATATATATATATATATATATACACACACATATATATATATATATATACCACACTGTAATTTCATTGGTAGAGTGGTATGATTCTGAAAGATTCAAGTTGCTTCCCTCACCCTTGTATATATTCTCTCCTGTCAGACTTGGCTAAACAACTTCAAAATCATGTCACCTTAACTATGGACCTCTTATATAATTATTCTAAATCAACTACTTTCCCATGATATCTTAAATTCAATTTCTACTTCCTTAAGCATAAGAGACTCTGATGTTAGTGTTCAAAAAGGCTTTCTCCACTGTCTTTGGGGGTGATGTAAGTTTATTTATTTATTTTAATGTAAATCTTTGTTGATCTTTTCCATATTTGATTTGTAATCTTCCTTCCAGTTTCACTCTTAATGTTTTAAAGTTTTTTTTTTTCTTCTGCCACTAATTTGTTTCATTAGGAATAATGTTCAAATTTGTAACCTTCATCCTTATTATGATTTTATAAATCCTAAAGTTTTCTCTGGATACCACATTTCTCTTTAATTTTCATATATGACGTGAAAAACAAGTTTTTATGGCATTCGGTATTGTTTTCACTAAGACTGCAAGATGGTTTATGTGAAAAGACAATATTAGTTACTGATCATTACTAACAATATTTCTGTCTTTGATGTGCAAGTGAATTAAATTTCTGATATAACTTGTAATACCTTTTGTAGATTATTAAAAATAAACCTATGTAATTTGGTATACAATTATGATTGGATGAAGCTATTCCCATTGCTGTTTATATACAGAAAAAGTTTACTTTGACATATTTTTTTCTTCTTCCTATAAATGAATTCAAGACTTTTTTGTGATAAAATACTACAAGAAGGATGAATTTATTATTATACCATTCACAATCATAATTACATATCACCATGTTAAATATATTACAGTATATTCTAGAAACAATATATGTGTGTAGAACCAAATTTTTTGTTGCACAGGAAGAATTGGATTCAGAAGGTAAAAATAACAGTTTACACTCATTTCCCAGTGTTCCTTTTCTGGATGTAGCTGATTCTGTCCATCATTGATCAATTGGAATTGGATTAGCTCTTCTCTATGTTGAAGATATCCACTTCCATCTCTACTGACTATTCCTAATACATAGGTAAAACAATAAATGATTGAGTCAGATATTCTCATGGTTAGCTGGTTACTCTGTGTTTGGAATTATTACATAAACTACTAAAGGGTTTACAATTCTTTCAGTTTGCTGGAGTATATTTGCTCTCTTAGCTCATGGATAGCCTACCAGGTGAAATAAAGAAAAAAAATCATTCCAATTATGGATTCAGCTAGACTGGAGTTAATTCAATGAAAGTCTAATTCCAAGAGAAGAGATCAAGTACTTTAAATACTCTGGTTTGTTTCCTCTATCTGGGAGTTCTAGAGGTGCATTATTTCTAGGGTCTCATCAAAATGAATTATTTGGTCAATGTACAATGTATCCTCCCAAAAAAGTATAAAACTTAAAAGACTTGTTAATACACATTAACAAATATTGAAAGCATGAAATAATAATGTATTATTATTTCTAAAAAGATACTTTGTGGGACTGCTAAGAAAATATTTCATTTTGCACCTGTGTCATCTGGATCACACACAAAGTTGGGTTTCCTGGCAAGCCAGGGCACACATGGCTTGAAATTTCTTGGTCTTTTCAACTGCAGCATCATCTTTTCATCATCTCAAAAAAGCAGAGGTACATCATTTCCCACAACTCTGGATTACAGCCTGATTACAATAATAAGCTGCTAAAAATAAAATAAGACAAAAATTTAAAAACTAAATAAGCAAAGGAGAAAGAATCTGACTGTAAATAGCTACTATGGTATAAAAGATCTGTGTGTAAAAGATATTCAGGAAAGATAGTGACACTTAAAAAAAAAAGTCCTTGCTACCCAAATAGCAATGTCAAATTGTAACAAGCCAAAACAGAGTTCTTAGAAGAACTTATAAAGGACTTCAAAAATCAAATAAGAACGATATTGGACAAATTAGGTGAAAATTGAAGCAATCCAAGAAAATCAAGAATATGATGAAAAAAAGCAATCTATTGGAAAAAGATCCAAAATCTTAAGAAAGAAAAAAAAAAAAAAACTCCTTGAATACTAGAAGTAGAGAAGTGGAAATGAATGACTATATAAAATTAAAAAATACAAAAAACAAATAAAAAATTAAATAAGAGAATTGGCAACATCTCATTAGATAAACACCTGGGAGAAGATTCTGGGAAAATAGCAGAGTTGGTCAAAAATTTCAAGCTCTCCATATTTCCCCAACAAACAGAACAACATTGCATATCAAAGGAAATATAGACCAATGAGAGAAAAAAAAAAATGATTTGGGACAGAATAGAAGTCCTCCTGGGAAACCCCAGAACACAGGGAAGGATAAATACCTGCAGGCTAGATCCATTGAAAAGCCGGGAGGGAGCCCAGGGCTAGCTGGGGTGGGAGGTAGACTCAGCCACAACCACAGAACTTTCACCTCTCAGATCGCAGAGGAAGTCCGGGGTCTGAGTTAGGGAAGACTGAGAGAACATCTGCTAGTAAGGAACACCAGTTCCTGATACACTGACCTGGGTGAGAAGGAACCACCACACCTGGTGAGGGCAGAAGCAATGGGGCAGGAAGCTGCTGGATGCAGGCACTTAAGATGGCATTCTTGGTTTGGGGTTCCAAGTGAAGCCAGAGTCACTATTCCCTCCACTCCAGGATTAGGACTGATCACACTAATAAATTCTTATTTTATTTTATTTTTTTTAAATGAGCAGGCAAGGAAGAAAGAAGCCAACTATGGAAGCTTACTATGAGAATAGGGAAAGCCAAGGTTCATTTTCAGAGGAGGGAAGTGAAGTAAAAAAGCCTTTTCTACCCCAAAATGTAATGTTAAGTGGCTACCTGTCCAAGAAAGATTTTGTAGAACTATATAGGGGAAAAAAAGGAGATATAGAGTCTTAAAGAAGAAAAAAATGCTTTGAAAATTAGAATTAGGCAATGAGAAATCAGTGAAGGTGTAAGAGATCAACAAATAACAAAACAAAATACAAAATAATAAAAAATAAATATAATTTAATATGAACCACTTATAAGAAAAGCAAGAGAGAGATCTGGAGAATAGCTGAAGAATAGAAAAATATAAAAATAATTGGACTACCTGAAAGCTGGGATCAAAAAAAAAAAACCCAAAAAAACTCTAATACAACAATACAAGAAATAATCAAAGAAAATCATCTCGTGGTAAAACAAGAGGGTAAAATAGAAATAGAAAAAAAAATCTATTAAGCACTACCTTAAAGAGATTCTACATACTAATATTATTGCCAGATTTTGAAAACCCCCTAATCAAAGAGAAAAGCCTACAAGAAAAAAACAATAAAAAGTTTAAATATGCCGGGACTATAATTAGAATTGTATAGAATTTATCAGCAGCTACAATAAAAGACCACAGGTTCTTGAATAATATATATTTGCAATCAAAAGAACTAGACCAGGGGCAGCTAGGTGGCGCAGTGGATAGAGCACCAACCCTGAATTCAGGAGGACCTGAGTTCAAATATGACCTCAGACACTTAACACTTCCCAGCTGTGTGACCCTGGGCAAGTCACTTAACCCCAGTCTCAAAACAAAACAAAACAAAAAATACAAAAGAATTAGACCAGCAGCCAAAAATATCATATCTACCAAAATAATATTGAGTGGAAAAAAATAAGGACATTTAACGAACTTTCCGATTTTCAGGACTTTTTTTCAACCCAAACTGAACTAAATAGAAAATTGAACATATAAGAGCCAACATCAAAGATCAAATTTGAGGCACTCAACAAGGACATTTTTAAAAATGTTTTTTACATGGAAATGTGTACCATTTTATTAGATTGACATCAGTAACTGGGTAGCTCAAAAGAAAGATAAGGTCAGAGCTGAGCATGATTTGACCATAAAAAGCAAAACTGCCAGGAAAAGGTAAAAATAGTAATTATATTATAGAAATGATGTGCACAAGAAGAACTTACAGAGAGACATCAGAGGGGGAGGAGAAGGGCTGATAGTTCTGAAAACCTCAGGAATGGGTTAAATAGGGAACACTACATATATAACATGCATACAAGGGGGGAGGAGATAGGGAAAAGATGAAGATTTATGACAGTGGGACAAGGTATGTAGAGTAATGGGAATGGAATAAAGAAGGAAGGAAAAGGTGGGGGGAGAAGATAAGGGAGGGATTCATGGGCCTGTGGAGATTAAGCAACGGCAAGGCAAGTTAAGGAGTAGAATTAAAGCAGAAGAATTAGCAAGGATAGAAAATAAGAGGTATCCACAAACACTTCAACAAGGATCCCGAGTAGAATTTATTAGAAAAAAAAAAAAAGTAACGCTAGTAAACATTGATCTCAGAAAAAGTTAAAGATTCAATCAAGAGAGAAATCTATATTATATATCAGCCATATTAATATCGTTATAAATGAATGTTTACATATGTTTAACAACATGCTATATATCTATATATCTCTATAAATAAGGTAGAGATATAGATATGTATGTGTGTATATAAATATATGTATGCATGTATATATGTAGATATATTTATGTGTGTGAATATACATGTATATGTATGTATGCATCAATATATCTGCTTAACTGTAGTCAACTTGGGGAAAAGAGTGGGATGAAAGGGGAAAAAAGAATAAAGTAAAAAGTTCACAGCAGAAAATAAAAGAATAATCTACAAAAAAACAAGAAAAGGAAGGATAGTCATAAATATAATCTCATTATTATACATGTTTTCTTGAAATGAAAATTTATTGTTACATATTTTAAATCCTCCCTGATGTTCTATAGCTGAAAAGTCTACTCTTTATCACTTGAAAAAGATAACTGGAAAGAAAACTTACAGAAATGAAATAGCAAAGTTTTTTTTTTTTTTTAATTTATTTCAAAATAGAAAAAAGGGGAAAAAGCCCTACATTGCCATATACATAATGAGGATATGAGAAAATGAATTTACATTTCAAGAAAGTCTATATAATGAATACTATAAATTGTGTTAAGAACTGCCCATCTTTTCTTTGCTTCCTTATATGTTTCCTTTTTTCTTTGGGGGAAAATGTATGTAAGTAATATATGTGCACATATATATGTATATACAAATATATACATATTGGTATCTAGTGGTAGCCATGTATAAGGCAGGGAAGAGGGAAATAAAGAAAGTTGTATAATTTTATTATATATCTAAAAAGAATATCAAGTTGTACATAATAGATCTTTTTTATTATTCTACTATGATATAGAAATGCTTGTTTTATTTCGAAGCAGCAGTTGTCCATTTTCTACTGGGCAATCAGCACTGAGCCAGGAATTGAGTTTTAAAATTTACAAGGTAGCTGCCAAAATTAGACACGGTTTTGTTTTCCCCCCTTACTCCCCAGTATAGTTGTTAAATAATCTGTGCTAAAGTAAAGAAATACAAATTACAAAAGGCAGCCAGAGACTGGAAGTCTTCTCTCAGTCATGTTTAAATAAGAACAGGATGACTTCCATTGCAATGTGTTTAATCACCATTATTCTGAGGGTGAAAGTTCAAGAAAAAGATACTTTGTATATCAGACAAGACCCCAAAGAGAGGGAGACAGGAGTTGTCCCCAGCTCTTTAAACAAAAAAACTTTTAAAATTTTTATTTTAAATGTAAATACTAAATAGGAAAAAAATGGCTATGTGCACAGCAGAACATGAGACGATTAAAAGTATTAATTGGTAAATTTCCATCACAAGAAAGCCTATATCATAAATATTATACATTGTGTTCAGAGCTGTCCATATTTATTTTGCTTCCTCGTAGGTTTTCTTTTGTTCTCTGCTTTGCACTTTTTACTTTATACTCTTCCTCACTTCTCCACGAAGGTTACATGTGTGCAATATACATGAGTTACAAATACACAATACATACACAAATATATGAGTATATGAACATACATACATAATACAAATGTATACACATATACATATCTGTAATGTAAATATAAATATGCACACATATACATTTGTTTGATTGCACTATTTTTGTTTTTCCTTTTTCTCTGAAGATGGAGAGTATCTTCCTTCATAAGTATAAATTTTTTCATTTTGTTTAAACTTTACCAGCTCACTATTTCCTGCACCATAGCAATATTCCACATTATACTATTTAGTTATTTTAAATAGTGTAAAACAATATTGATTAGTATGCCTGACATACAGTGCATTTTCCCTATGTTTTTCTTTTGATTAAATCTATTTTAGATTTCACTTTGTCTGAGATAATTATTATCCCTGCTTTTTTATACCTAATGAATTCTTCTCCTGTTCTTTATTTTGTGCATACCACTTATTTCTTATCCCTTATGACTCTTCAGCTTTGCTTCTATCTGAAACCTTGCCATCCTATTAACCTACCCTGCTCCAAAATCCCTCCCTTATTTTTATCCCACTCTTTCTCCAGCCCTCTTTTTAAAATTTGAATTTAGAAAATTTTTATAGCCTTCCAAATATTTATGTTTTCCCCCAATCTTCATATCTTTTTTTTTTTTTTTTTAGTGTCTTCCCCTCCTAGATTCATTCATTTATTTATTTAGATTTTTTTTGGGGGGAGATTCTTTGCCTGGATTACTGCCTAGCTTTTATCAATAAATGGGTGCAACCTCATTTGAGACTTGTTAAAGACTTTAATTTAAAAAGGTCAAAGTCTCCACTGCATCCAGAGCCATCTCCAGTAAATCTGAGATCCAGAGGCTCTGGAGAGGAAAGTGAGCAGGTGTCCTTGTCCAGCCCTTCCTCACCTAAATCCAACTTGCATCTCTTGGCATCCCCTCCCTGAGGTCATGGTCCTCTTAGAGAACGAAGTACAAATAACAACAATATACCCTTCTATGTTATCCTCTCCTCTCAATTTCATGTCATTATAACTTTAGAGAACTTTTATTCCTTTAAATGTTTATGTTGTTCCTTCTTTAACCTTGTCTACAACTCTTAAAGACTTAAGGGACATCACATTTTGTCTCAATAGCCAATAATCTTTAAAAAAAAAAACTATCACAGGGATATTTGATATTTGAGAATCAACGGGATAGGTGGTGATGCATGTTCTTTTAATAAGGGGCCAAAGTATCCTCATCATATGACTAACAAATCAACGAAGAGTCAGGAAAAGGGTTTACAGGGTCCTCTTGAATACTCTGGTGGACTAGAAAGACTTCCATTTCTCTGACTCTTAAATTTTTCTTTCAAAGTTGTTTCTTGCTTTTCCTTATGGTACATGTTAGCTATTGGTCAGCTTTTGGTGGAGGTTACCACTTGCCTACAGCTGCATTCCCAAGAAAATCATGTCCTGGATGAATGGAGACAATTAATAGCCTTATAGTATACTATGTGCCTCAGGCAGAAGGATTTGGGGCCTGAATGCTTGAAGATGGAGAATGGAGTCTTCTAGATTACCCCTTTTCACATCTCATCATGTGATATTCTTTCATCACAAGGCTTTTCTGCAATCAGTTAATGAGGATTGCTGGTTAGTATCTTTTCCTTTTCTGATTAATGTGCTCAAATTCTCACTTTATTTTAAAGATCAGAAAATAAAAAATAAGATACATCCTGATAAATCATGTTTCTGAAATTGTTACTGAGATAGCCTTATAATGATATATTTTATATATGTATATATACATATATACTGATAAGATCAGAGCTCATTGCTAATGACTTACTAAAAAGGTGGGGGGAGGCACAAAACCTCTCAAAGTGATGTCTTGGGGAACTTATTATTGAGAGAATTGTAAAATTTTTAAAAGAATCAAATAAGTTGGACATTGTCTAAAAATAAATATAACATTTGTTGGAAATTTTTTTTAACTCATTTTTTTTTTCTGTAACAAAAATTGGTTAAAAAAATTATATGGGAGACAGCTAGTTCATGTAATGGATAGAGTACCAACTCTGAAGTCAGGAGGACCTGAGTTCAAATCAGACACTTAATATACCCTGGCTGTGTGACCCTGGGCAAATCACACCAATTGCCTCAGGGGAAAAATTATATGATTTTTGGTGCAACAGTGTTCAATTCAGATTTTGAACATGTGTGCATAGAACATGTTTGCTATCCATTAATTGTGTTAACTTGGATAGGCCACCTCACTTTTCTGCCATTATTCTCATTTTCCTCAAATAGAAAAGGAATCATTCAATCACTTCCAGCTTTAAGTCTATGATTCTGCAAATAATTAAAATCAAATTAAAGTAAAAATTATAATCTATAGAGAGATCTTTAATAAAAGTCACCATTTATTGATTTAAATAGTATGTGCCACAAGGTTTAAACTGCTCTATTGAATTATCACATCTGCTTTTAGATTCTTTTATCAAATGAAAACCTTATGAATGTAATAAATCATCTTCTATAGTAGATATCAACTTGATTAATCTAAACACCAGAATCAATGGTTGGGAATAATTACAATTGCCCCTAGGAATTTCCTTAGTATTTCTTTAGAAGTTTTATTCTCAAAACAATTAAAATAAAATGATTTAAAAATGCTTCCTTTGTTGCTAATTAATCTGTATAATTTGTATGGTTTACATGATATGTTTTATTTCATGCTGTACTTTGACATGTGATGACTGACTTAATAAACTAAAATATACTAGATGATCTAATGATAAAAATACATAAAATAAACTTTTTAGTGGAAGAATATTTAGTCAAAAATAGCTTGATCAAATGACAATGATTCTTCAAAATGTTTCTTTGTAAATCTCTTAAAACTGCCTTCCACATTTAAGTTTTTTTTAAAAAGTCTTACAATTTGTATGTGTAGAGAGAGATAATAAGTTTCCTCTCATAACTAAAGTTTTATTATGCTAAACCAACCAACCAACCAGTAAATAAAAACAAAGCATAATATTTGAAATTAGAATACCAGATTTCTCTATTTTGGTCCTCTGCATTGATCAACAGATACCTGTGGTCTTTGTACAATTACCTAGCTTTTTATGATACCTTAAGGTAGTATACAACAAGAATCTGTGTATGACAAACAACCTGATAAACTTTTGTTCTTTTTTTCCCCCTCCTCATAATTAAAATGGGTGTCATCTTAGTTCGTTGTTATATAAAGTATGTCTTTCTTCTAATTAACACTTAAGAATCATCATGATTTTACTTTTATTTGGACTGAATATATGATTTGTTTGGTACAGAGAATTCAAAATGAAGAAATTCCCTGTATCAAAGCAGATATTTGTTTTGCAGAGGATTCTTACAGTCTTAGAAAGTTGTAGTCACAAATTTATAAGAATTCAAGCCATTCTCCAGTTGATAAATGGTCAAATGATATTAATAGACAATTTTTAGATGAAGAAATTAAAGCCATTTTTAGTCATATGAAAAAATGCTTTAAATCACTATTAATTAGAGAAATGCAAATTAAGTCAATTCTGAAGTATCACTATACACCTCTCAGATTGGCTAACATGACTGGAAAAGATCATTTTGAATGAAGGTGGGGAAACTGTGACACTAATACATTGTTGTTGGAATAGGGGACTGATCCAACCATTCTGGAGAGCAGTTTGAAACTATGCTCAAGAGATTATCAAACTGTGATCCAGCAGTGTCTCTACTGGGCTTTTATCCCAAAGAGATCTTAAAAAAAAAAAGGAAAAAAGGAATTCCATGTACAAAAATGTTTGTAGCACCCCTTTTTGCAGTGGCAAGAAACCGGGAACTGAATGGATGCCCATCAGTTGGAGAATGGCTGAATAAGTTATGGTATATGAACGTTATGGAATATTATTGTTCTGCAAGAAACAATCAGCAGGATGATTTCAGAGAATCCTCAACAGATTTACATAAACTGATGCTAAGTGAAGTGAGCAGAACCAGAAGATCATTGTACACAGAAAAGCAAGATTATGCAATGATCAATTCTGGTAGAAATGACATCTGCACCCAGAGAGAGGACTGAGTGTGGATCACAACACAGTATTTTCACCTTTTTTGTTATTGTTTGCTTACTTTTTTCTTTCTCATTTTTTTTCCTTTTTGATCTGCGTTTTTCTTGTGCAGCATGATAATTGTGGAAATATATATGAAGAATTGCATGTATAAACATATATTGGATTACTTGCTGTCTCAGGGAGGAGTGGGGAAAAGGGAGGGAAAACATTTAGAATGCATGGTTTTGAAAGGTAAATGTTGAAAATTATCTATGCCTATGTTTTGAAAAAAAAACTTTAATAAAAAAAAGAAAGTTGTAATCAATCTATATCGAAGATCTTGAACCCAGGTCTTTGTGATAGTGAAATCTGCAAAGCTTCCTTTTATTATTCCATATTTGCCTCTAGACCAGGAATTCCAGATGATTGAATCTATGAGTTTGTTTTGTTTGTATTTTTATGTTTATTTAAACATAATTTGGTTTCCTTTGTAATTCTATATATTTTAAAATATTATTCTGAGAAGAGGGTTTATAGACTTTACTCATATGTCAAAGAGATCCATAACATCACAAACATTTTAAGAACTCCTGCCCTGGAACACCAAGAGTGTTAATAGTTTCAATCTGACAATGGGTAAAATAAGCAAGATGAAATTGAATAGTCGTAAATGTAATTCTGTATTTATATGTGTAAAATCAATTTTATAAATTTAAGGTGGAGGAGTCAAGACTCAACGGTAATACATGGGAAAACAGCCTCAGGTTTTTACTTGACTTCAAACTAATATAAGGTAGCATCATAAGTGGCTACCTAAAAAAATAAAAAAGCTAATCCAGGCCAGCTCAAAGCCATAACAAAGCACAAAATAGTCTAACAGCACCAAGTTTTATGTATTACAATAACGGTGTTGTTCTAAAAAATATATATCTTAAAGATACACAAAGTCACTTTCTACTGGATCCCATGAGCCTCTTGATCAAAGGACATAGTAATTCTATTGTAATCAAGCCAAATGTTATTAAAAATCTACTGCAGTGGATTCTGAGCTGGGTAAAATATTTTAAAAGGGATGCTGATGAGATGGAACATAATTAGAATAGATTAACAAGCATTGTTTTTTATCCTTTAATTCTGAAGAAGATTAATGACATTATGAGGTCATGTCTTGACTTACATGTGAAGTGAATTTAGGTGAGGCAAGTTGCACATTTAACAGTCATCAAATTGAAAGTCAAGATGAACAGTGATGGCCTGAGATGCAATGGATGATCATGGCATCTTTGATGTTTGATCAGTCTCTAAGAGCTCCACAATGCCTGTTTCAACCAGGGTAGAGAATGGATTAGGAATGATGTGTAACCCCAGTTCTAAGAACATTAATATGTGGAGATCAATGTCCCACATCTGTGTAAGCGGTAAGGCAGAGTTCATCCATTCAGATTTGCAGTTATGGTTTCCCTGTATACAATCTTTCCTGCTGTTTATTGTTCCTTCTCTTCTTTCATCCTTCCTCTCCTTACCAGTGTTTGGCTTCTGATCACCATGTCCCTCATCTGCTCTCACATTTTAGTCCTCTGCCCTTTGCTTAATCCATTCCTCTCCTTCTCTCTAGGGTCAAAATTTTTTTCTCT
Source organism: Sminthopsis crassicaudata (assembly GCF_048593235.1). Taxonomy (NCBI): domain Eukaryota; kingdom Metazoa; phylum Chordata; class Mammalia; order Dasyuromorphia; family Dasyuridae; genus Sminthopsis; species Sminthopsis crassicaudata. Next base: position 550,921,571 of record NC_133617.1, on the reverse strand, counting down.
ACCCAATTTATTATGTAAATTTTTCCTTCTTTGAGCCCAGACAAATAAGAGTGAGGTTCAAGCAATCCCACCATCTTCCCCTCCACTATTATGTTTTTCACACTTCTTTGTGTGAGATAATTTACCTCATTCTACCTCTGTGTTCCTTCTGCTCCCAGTATAATCCTCTTTTTCAATGCTTAATTTTTTAATGTTATCTGCTCACCTTATACTCATACCTTGTCTATGTGTCCTCCTTCAAACTGTACTAGTAATGGTACAGTTCTCAAGAATTACAAGTATAATATTTCCCTGTATATATGTAAGTAATTTAGCCTTATTGAAACACTTATGTTTTCTTTTTCTTATTTACCTTCATATACTTTTTTTGTGTCTTGAAAGTGAAAATCAATTTTTTTAGTTTGGCTTTGGATGTTTTATCAGGAAAATGTGAAACCTTCTATTTAATTGAATAATTCTTTTTCCTTGAAAAATTATTGTCCATCTCTCTGGGTAGGTGATTTTTGGTGGTAATGCTCACTCATTTGCCTTTTGTTATATCATCTCCCAAGCCCTCTGATCCTTTAATATTGAAGCTATAATCCTGATTGTGAATCCCTAATATTTCAGTTGTTTCTTCCTGACTGCTTGTCCTATTTTCTCCATGGCCTGGGAAGTCTGGAATTTGGCTATAATGTTCCTGAGAGTTTTCATTTTGGGATATCTTTCTGGAGATGGTTGGTGGATTCTTTCCATGTCTATTTTACAATCTGTATCTAGGATAACAGGGACGTTCCTTTCATAATTTCTTGCAGTGTGATGTCCAGGCCCTTTTAATTTATTTAGTTAATTTTTTTTGATGACTTTCAGGTCTTTCCCTTGATTGTAGTAGGTCTCTCCTTTCTCTTCATGTGATCTAATTTGTCCCATTATATCTCCTCTTTTTCCAGTGCAGAAATGTCTTTTTCTTTTGATATCATCACATCAGAGATCATTCACAACCACACTCTCCCTCCAAGTGTTGCCCCCATATGTCTGCCCCAGTGGCAAATACAATTTGCGAGAGTTATAGATGGTGTTTTCCCATCTAAGGATGTTAACAGTTTAACCTTTAAATAATATATATTTTCCCCTTGTTTACCTTTTTTATGCTTCCTTGCACCTTTTATTTGTGTCTTGTTCTTCCCTGATATACCATAATACCTTTCTATGGTCAGTTATGTTTTTGTTTTATTTGTTTTATTTTTGTTCTAGTTTATTTCATCACTTTTAAAGTTGAGCTCTATTACTGGGATGGAAGACCATTGTTACAAGTTTCTTGTGCGGGAGTTGTAGACCCTGGGTGTGTTTACCTGTGCTGTCCTGCTGCTACACTGAGGTACATGGAAAGCCTAATTCCATGCAAGACTGTGACTTTTTCTGACCACCTTGTGAGCGCTTGCCCCGTGTGAGTTCTCCATAAAAATAATCTTTTTGGCAAGTGTACATGTGGCATTTGAACATTGTGGCCATCCCAAAGAAGTTGTGCTCTCTGGAGTGCTTGGCAGTTTAATTCTTGAAAGGACCTCAGTGTCCTGTACCTGATCCTGCCAGGAAATCTTCCCAAGACAATTCAAATGGAAGTGATTCAGTTTCTTGGCTGGTACACAGTGCAGCTTTTATAGGCATACAACAATGAGACAGCACAATGGCTCTGTAGACCTATCACTTCTCTCTCACACTTTCCTTTGGAGCATCCCAAACCCTGAGCTAGTTCTGGTAATGCATATATCAATATTATTTTCAATGTGATTATCCCTGGAAAATGTACTGCCAAGTACGTGAACTTATCCAGAGCATCCAAAACTTCTCTATTTGCTTTAACTGATAGTTCCACCTATGGATGACGTAGTTTTTGCCAATGGAAGATCTGTGTTTTCTGGGTGTTAGTTGTTAGGCCAAAATTAGCCCAAAAGCTGAGAACCGATGCATATTTTGTTGTATCTCATCTTCGGAGGCTGCACAGAGTGCACAATCATTTGCAAACAAAATAATCATGCACTCTCTCCCCTTTCATTTTGGCTTGTAGCCTTTTCAAGTTGAAGACTTTGCCATCTGTACAGTAGCTGACTTTGATTCCATATTTGTTCTCATTGAAGGCATTTGTCAACGCTCAGTGAGGGGTCATGGTGCTAACACCTGTCTTTTCAACTGATATTGTGCTAGGTGTTAGGGCCTCTTGCACACCTGCAGAAGCACTTTTTGCTACTGGTTTGCTAGGACAAAGCCTGTCTCCTGTACAGTACTTCCCTTTTGCCTGAGACAGACCTTTCCTATAGACTTTCCAAGTTGTCTTGAGCTAGAAAAGCATCTCACCTTGTCTTTTTGTTATATTATTCCAGAATTTGTTTTGGGGTGCTATTTTATAATTTGAAGGTGAATATGTGAAAGTTTAGGAAATTTCCTGCTTATTCTGACATCCTGATTCTTGGAAGTTCTCAGTAGATTTCATTCTTATCAGTATAGAGATAATAATTGAAGCAGGTAAGAGGAAAATCCCAACACAATTGTGTCCTAAAAAAACCTAGAGAGAAGGGTTCAACAAAAACAGTGTTACTGCAAAAGCTGCAGAGAAGCTAAGGATGAGGATTGATAAAAGGCTAACAGAACATTAGTTTCTTTGGAAAGAGAAATTTCAGTCAAACAATGAGATCAGAAACTAGATTGTAGAGAATTAAAAGGAGAGTTATAATAAAGGAAAGGAAGGTGACATTGGAGATGATGTTGGAGAGATATTGGACAAAAACTAGTAGAGATGGATAGTTTTGATGTTTTTTGAGAATGGGGGAGAATGGAACATGCTTGCAGTCAGTAAAGGAACTGTCCAATAGAAGTAAAAGACTGAGGATAAAAGAGAGGGCAATCTTGCAGGGATTCTCAACTACTGCCTGAGGGCCAGATGCAGCCCCTGAAGACATTTATGCGACTGCTGGGTTATGGCAAGGGGGCTGAGGGGCGGAGACAGAGTGTGGGGTTTTGTTTTTACTATAGTCCAGTCTCCAACAGTCTGCAACTACATTGCAACTGTAAGAGCAATGAGGTAGTGAGATTATTTGTTTGATCAGAGGGAATTGCCATTAGAAAAAAAGCCATATAGTTATATGTGATAATGATGAAGGAGGAGATACTGGAATCTGATTGATGTGAGAAGAGAAAGAAGTCAAGAAAAGGGATGTCTGGGTGAATGACTTAATTTTTTTTTTTTCAATTTTAGTGAATAATGACACAATTTCTCAACCGAGAGTATTTTGGGAGGATTACCCATGGGAGGCTTGACAAAGGATGATCATAGTTCCACACATGGATAGTCACACCTTTTACCCTGCTGTTACCCACAAATTGTCTGCTTCCTTAATCAAAAACTCTGATATTCCCCCATCTGATCATAATCTTTTATCATTCTATCTCTCCTTATACCTCACTTTTTTATTTTTCACTTTAATCCTGATTTCTAGTCCATTTATCTTTTGAAATTTTCTCTGTCCATTACCCATACTGTGACTTTATATTTGCCCTTCTCAGTCTCAACTCAAAAATACAATAAATTCAATGTTACACTGTCATAAACCTTCTGATTATCTCACCCCCTTTTTTTCTATCACCACTGGGCACTCAATTTTTTCTCTCCATCTGTCTTCTCTGTTCTTGCCAAATGGATCTATAACATAATACATAAAGATAGCATCGGTAGCTGACAATAACCTATGGATATATTTCTGTGCCTTCAGGCCAAATCATATCTACTGGATTGAAAAGACTACTCATACCTAAGACCAAGGAATGGCAAGCAATAGCATATGACAGCACCCTGTTCCTATTCTCACTAAATCCCAGTTGTTTACAGAGAATCAGGTTTAATGCACCCACACATACACACACACACACATACTTATGGTGGCTGCAGAGTGGAAAATTGAATTAAAAACAAATTGTAACACCAAGAAGGAGAAAACAAAGACATCAACTTCTTGCAATAAGAAAAGTGCCTTCCAACCTCCCCCACCATTAAGCCTGACTTATTTCTTTCCCTTAAAGAGAATTGAACCTGTTCTTGAGAGTGCTCGGAGCAGAAGATTAAAGTTTGTGCTGTTGACACAGATTCCTAGGGATCTAAGGCCAAAAGGAAATCCAGCATCGACCTGATGTTTGACTAGTGGACCACAATTAGGAACAAAGAGTCAATTTTTTTTTTTGATCTTCTTGCTCTGAATGCCCTTCCTTTGCAATGGCTAATTAAACTTATTTTTATTTTCTTTTTTAAAATTAAAGCTTTTTATTTTCAAAATATATAAATGGATAATTTTTGACATTCACCCCTACAAAATCCTAGGTTCTAATTTTTTTCTTCTCTTCCCACCCCAAGTCTGCAAATGATCCTATATATATTAAACATGTGTAATTCCTTTTTACTTATTTCTACAATTATCATGCTGCACAAGAAAAATCAGATCCAAAAGGGAAAAAAAATGGGAAAGAAAACAAAATGCAAGCAAACAACAACAGAAAGAGTGAGAATGCTTTGTTGTGTTCCACATTCTGTTCCCCTAGTTCTTTCTCTCTCTGAGTATAGCTGGTTCTCTTCATCACTGAACAATTGAAAGTGGTTTGAATCATCTCATTGTTGAAGAGAGCCACATCCATCAGAATTAATTGTTGTAGGGTCTTGCTGCTGTGTATAATAATGATCTCCTAGTTCTGCTCATTTCATTCAGCATCAGTTCATGTAAGTCTCTCCAGGTCTTTCTGAAATCATCCTGCTGGTCATTTCTTACAGAACAGTAACATTCCATAATATTCATATACCACAATTTATTCAGCCAATCTCCAATTGATGGGCATCTACTCAGTCTCCAGTTTCTAGCCACCACAAAAAAGGGATGCCACAAACATTTTTGCACATATGGGTCCCTTTACCTCCCTTAAGATCTCTTTGGGATATAAGCTCAGTAGAGACACTTCTGGATTATAGGGTATGCACATAAATTTTCTTTTCTTAAGTTGTTAGAAATACTACAAATGTATCATTTATTTCACCTCTTGAACTTAAAGTACTAGCCTAACTTGGTCTATTAAGACATACAAATTCTTTTTTTTTTTTTTTTTTGAAATTATATCAATAATACCTACTTACTCTCACGCAAGCTAAAGGGCATCTACCATCTGAGGGAAATAAAAGCAATTCAGGGAGCTGTTATTGTTTCTCTGATCTGACAAAACCTCATCTTTGAGCAGGTTTGTTACTTTCATTAAGTTTGAAAATTTGCTTCTGCAGGAAGACTATCATCCTGTCTCACTTTTCTTTATGTATCATCAGTCTCTAATGTTGTTATATCCTATTATTTTTGTGGTAAAGCTATGTCTCAGTGTCCATCCTGGACAAATCCATAATCTGAGGTCATAATATAAATTCAATCCTTTTAAAAAATCTGTCTGTTATCTTTTATCAAATAGAGAGAGTACAAAATGTGCTTGCCTTATCATCTTTAGCAAAAAGGATTTAACATCTGATACAGGGCTTAATTGAACTGAGAGACACTAAAGAAACATCATTAGATTTGAGGTCAGAAGATTTGGATTATAATTTCAACTTTTAAATTTAATAGCTATATGATCATAGCCAAGTTACTTCACTAATCTTAATCACAGCTTTTTTATATGTAAAATTGGAGGAATAATTCCAGTATTATCTATCTCACTAAATTGTTTTGATAATCAGATGGAATAATATATTTACTGTGCTTCATAAGTTTAAAGTGCCAGAAATATCAGCTGGGTACCCAGAGTAATATATTTTAGCTCTCTGAGTTATAAAGGGAATGCTTTGGAAAACCTTAGAGCACTAGATAAATGTGAATTGTTCTATTAACATTAGAGCTAAAAGGAATCGTCTCATCTTGTCAACTCACTTTGGGCATGGATATGGAGGTCTTGGGAGTGAAAACTTCTTTGTAAAGTGACCAACTCAGAGTCACACAACTAGTCAGTGGTGAAAGCATGACAGGAACTCAGCTTTCCAGACTTAATCCAATGTAATTTCAGTAACATCACACCATGTTGCAGGTCAGATGCTTTATAACATTTACTCTCTGCTTCCTTTAAATGAGTTGTTACATTTTTGTCACCATTTATCTCATTTTGATTTTTGTTTAATTTGCAAGTTTCCCCAGTTCCTTTTGGAAGTGGTCAGGATATAAATCTCAAATTGAGAGTGAATCAGCACTGATTCAGGGCAGCTTGGAAAACCTTTCCCGCCCTAAAGGCAGATCTTAACTTAAAAAAATGAGTAAAAAAGTAAAGAGGACACTGATGAAAGACAGCTTTTATGGCAAAAGAGAACAGATTTCAAATCCTGAGGAGACTAAAGGCAGATTGTCCCCAGATGAAGCTATACAGTATTTTCCATTTCACAAATTCACAAGATACTATATGAGGATGTATTCTGATGGAAGTAGATATCTTCAACATAGAGAAGAGCTAATCCAGTTCTAATTGATCAATGATGGACAAAATCAACTATACCTAGAAAAGGAACATTGGGAAATGAATGTAAACGGTTTGCATTTTTTGTTTTTCTCCCCAGGTTATTTTTACCTTCCGAATCCAATTCTTCCTTTGCAACAACAACAACAACAACAACAACAAAATTCGGTTCTGCACATGTATATTGTACCTAGGATATAATATAACATATTTAATATGTCTGGGCATGCCTGCCATCTAGGGGAGGGGGTAGAGGGAAAGAGGGGAAAAATTCGAAACAGAAGGGAGTACAAGGGATAATGTTGTGAAATGGAAAAATACTCCATAGAACAAAACAACTCATTTAAAAATTCAATTAAACAATTGGACAAATACAAAAAGAAGTAAAAAAAGTAAATGAAGAAAATAATTCACTAAAATTTAGAACTGAACAAATGGAAATGAATGACTCAATGAGACAACAAGAATCAGTCAAGCAAAACGAAAAAAAAAAAAAAAAAAGAAAGAAAAAAAATAGAAAAAAATGTAAAATACCTAATTGGGAAAACAACCAACCTAGAAAATAGATCTAGGAGAGACAATCTAAAGATTATTGGACTCCCTTAAATACATGATGAAAAAAAAAAAAAAGAAGAAGAAGTCTAGACCCTATCTTCCAGGGAATCATCAAAGAGAACTACCTGGATATCATAGAATCAGAAGGTAAAATGACCATTGAAAGAATTCACCAAATACCTCCTGGAAGATATCCCAAAATTAAAAGTTGAAGGAATATCATGGCTCAATTTGAGAATTATTGAACCCCCCAAAATATTACAAGCAGCCAGAAAGGAGCAATTCAAATACTGAGGAGCCACAATAAGTATTACTCAGGACCCAGAGCTTCCATGTTAAAGGATTGAATGTCCTGGAATCTGATCTTCTGAAAGGCGAAGGAACTAGGAATGCATCCAAGAATAAATTACCCTGCTAAACTGAGTTTTTTTCTTTTAGAGAAGAAGATGCACATTCAATGAAACTAGTGAATTCCACTTGTTTTTGATGAAAAGACCAGAGCTAAACCAAAAATTTGAACTCCACATATAGAACTCAAGAGAAGCATAAAAAGGTAAAAAGAAAAAAAAAACTCTTAATAACTGTAATTCTGTTATGGGTATACATAGAGAGCACAAATATAATCTTTTTTTAAAAAATTTTTTATTAATTTTATAATTATAACATTTTTTGACAGTACATATGCATAGGTAATTTTTTACAACATTATCCCTTGTACTCCCTTCTGTTCCGAATTTTTCCCCTCCTTCCCTCCACCTTCTCCCCTAGATGGCAGGCATTCCCATACATATTAAATATGTTATAGTATATCCTAGGTACAATATATATATATATATATATATATATATATATATATATATATATATATATATATATATATATATATATACATATATATATATATATATATATTTATGCTGAACTAAATTTTGTTGTTGTTGTTGCAAAGGAAGAATTGGATTTGGAAGGTAAAAATAATCTGGGGAGAAAACCAAAAAATGCTCTCAGTTTACACTTATTTCCCAGTGTTCCTTTTCTGGGTGTAGCTGATTCTGTCCATCATTGATCAATTGGAACTGGATTAGCTCTTCTCTATGTTGAAGATATCCACTTCCTTCAGAATACATCCTCATATAGTATCATTGTTGAAGTGTATAATGATCTCCCAGTTCTGCTCATTTCATTCAGCATCAGTTGATGTAAGTCTCTCCAAGCATCTTTGTATTCATTCTGTTGGTCATTTCTTACAATAATATTCCATAACATTCATATACCATAGTTTACCCAACCATTCTCCAATTGATGGATATCCGTTCATTTTCCAGTTTCTAGCCACTACAAAAAGGGCTGCCACAAACATTTGGTCACATACAGGTCTCTTTCCTTTCTTTAGTATTTCCTTAGGATATAAGTCAAGTAGTAGCACGAGCAAACATATAATCTGATTTTACTGTTATAATATAAAAAAGAAACTAGAGTTGGAAAGGGGATTGTAATAGGATAAAAAGGGGAAAGTAGAGGTAAAATGAGGGAAATTACATCTCAGGAAGAGGCAAAGAAAACCTATTATAATTGAGGGAAAGAAGGGAGGGGGATGAATATTATGGGAATCTCACTCTCATCAGATTTGGCCCAAAGGGAAAAATATTAGATCTATTTGGTTTCACCAAGAAACATCTCTCATCTTATAGAAAAGTGGGAGGAGAAATGGGAAAGGGGAGGAGAAGAAGGATAAAAGGAATGGAAAAAGAGAAATAATAGGGGAAAGGTATAAGAAAGCAGGAGATTCTCTAAAGGGGGAGGATTGCTTGAGGCAAGTAGTGCTCACTAGTAAAATACTGGGAAGGAGGAAAAGAGGAAAAGGAAAGAGAAAAGTATAATGTAGGGTTAATAAGATGGAAGGAAATACAGAATTAGTAGTTTTAACTGTAAATGTGAATGAGATAAATTCTCCCATAAAACATAAGTGGATAGAAGACTGTATTAAAAGCCAGAATGCTACAATATGTTGTTTACAAGAAACACATTTAAAACAGAGTGATACATACAGAGTAAAGGTAAAAGGCTGGAGCAGAATCTGTTATGCTTCAGGTAAAAAAAAAAAAAAGGGCAGGGGTTGCCATCCAGATCTCAAATCAAGCAAAAACAAAAATTGAACTAATTAAAAGAGATAAGGAAAGAAACTATAATTTGCTAATGGATACCATACATAACGAAGCAATATCAATATTAAACATATATGCACCAACTAGTGTAGCATCTAAATTCCTAAAGGAGAAGTTAATAAGAAGAAATTGCAAAAAGAAATAAACAGCAAAACTATTAATATTGGGAGATCTCAACCTTGTTCTCTCAGAACTAGATAAATCAAATCACAGAATAAATAAGAAAGAAGTTAAAGAGGTAAATAGAATACTAGAAAAACTAGATATGATAGATCTTTGGAGAAAATTGAATGAAGACAGAAAGGAATATATTTTCTTCTTCAAAGTTTATGGAACCTATACAAAAGTTGACCGTATATGAAGACATAAAGACCTCAAAATCAAATGCGGAAAGGTAGAAATAGTAAATGCATCTGATGCAATAAAAATTACATTCAATAAAAAGCCAGGGGGAAATAGAATAAAAAGTAATTGGAAACTAAATAATTCCATCCTAAAGAATGATTGGGTAAAACAGCAAATCGCAGACACAATTAATAATTTCACCTAAGAGAATGACAATAATGAGATGACATATCAAAATGTGTGGGGTACAGCCAAAGCGGTAATAAGGGGAAATTTTATATCTTTAAGGGCTTACTTGCATAAAATAGAGAAAGAAAAAAAATCAATGAATTAGGCTTGCAGCTAAAAAAAACTAGAAAAAGAACAAATTGAAAAAAAAAAAACAAAACACCAAACTTGAAATTCTAAAAATAAAAGGAGAGATCAATAAAATTGAAATAAACAAACAAAAAAACTATTGAATTAAAAAATAAAACTAAGAGTTGGTTCTATGAAAAAAACCAACAAAATATATGAACCCTTGGTAAATTTAATTAGAAAAAGGAATGAGGAAAATCAAATTGTTAGTTTTAAAAATGAAAAAGGGAGAACTTGCTACTAATGAAGAGAAAATTAGAGCAATAATTAGGAGTTACTTTGCCCAACTTTATGCCAATAAATTTGATAACCTAAGTGAAATGGAGGAATACCTACAAAAATATAGATTGCTTAGATTAACTGAAGAGGAAATAAATTACTTAAATAATCCCATTTTAGAAAAAGAAAGAACATGTTATTAATCAATTCTCTATGAATAGATCTGCAGGACCAGATGAATTTACATATGAATTTTATCAAACATTTAAAGAACAATTAATTCCAATACTATATAAACTATTTGAAAAAATAGAGAATGAAGGACTCCTACCAAATTCCTTTTATGACACAGACATGCTACTGATACCTAAACCAGGTAGGATGAAAACAGAGAAAGAAAATTATAGAACAATCTTCCTAATGATTATTGCTGCAAAAATCTTAAATAAAATATTAGCAAAGAGATTACAGAAAATCATTCTCAGGATAAATACACCATAACCAAGTAGGATTTATGCCAGGAATGCAGGGCTGGCTCAGTATTAGGAAAAATTAGCATAATTGACTATATCATTAGCCAAATTAATAAAAAACATATGATTATCTCAATAAATGCTGAAAAAGCATTTGATAAAATACAGCACCCATTCCTAATAAAAACACTAGAGAGTATAGAAATAAATGCACTTTTCCTTAAAATAATGAGTAGCATCTATTTAAAACCATCAGCAAGCATCATATATAATGGGGATAAACTAGAACCATTCCCTATAAGATCAGAGGTGAAACAAGGTTGCCCACTGTCACCATTACTATTCAATATGCTTTTAGAAATGGTAGTTTTAGCAATAAGAGAAGAAAAACAGATTAAAGGAATTATAGTAGGTAATGACAAAACCAAATTATCATTATTTGCAGATGATATGATGGTATACTTAGAGAACCCTAGAGATTCTACTAAAAAGTTTTTAGAAATATCCACACCTTTAGCAAAGTTGCAGGATACAAAATAAATCTATGTATATCATCAGCATTCTTATACATGACTAACAAAATCTAACAGAGATACAAAGAGAAATCCATTTAAAATAACTATTGATAATATAAAATATTTGGGAATTTATCTGCTAAGAGAAAGTCAGGAACTATATATGCAAAATTACAAAACACTTTCCACATAAATAAAGTCAGATCTAAGCAATTAAAAAAATATCAAGTGCTCATGAATAGGTCGAGTGAATATAATAAAGATGACAATATTCCCTAAACTAATCTATTTATTTAGTGCTATACTAATCAGACTTCTAAGAAACTATTTTACTTACCAAGAAAAAATAATAACAAAATTCATCTGTAAGAACAAAAGGTCAAGAATTTCTAAGGAATTAAGAGAAAAGCAAATGAAGGTGGCCTAGCTGTACCAGATCTAAAACTATATTATAAAGCAGTGGTCATCAACACCATTTGGTACTGGCTAAAAAATAGAGAAGTTGATCAGTGGAATAGATTAGGTTCACAGAAGAAAATAGCCAATGACTATAATAATCTAATATTTGACAAGCCCAAAGGCCCCAGCTTTTATGATAAGAATTAACTATTTGACAAAAACTGCTGGGAAAAATGGAAACAGTATAGACCCACACCTAATACTATATACCAAGATAAGGTCAAAATCTTATCAATTTCGATAATGAAAATCAATTTTTTTTTCAATGGGTTCATGATTAGACATAAAGAATGATATTATAAACAAATTAGAAGAACATAGGATAGTTTACCTCTCACACCTGTGGAGGAGGAAAGAATTTGTGAGCAAAGAAGAACTAGACTTCATTATTGAACACAAAATAGATAATTTTGGTTATATTAAGTTAAAAATTTTTGTACAAACAAAACTAATGAAGACAAGATTAGAAGGGAAGCAACAAACTGGAAAACGTATTTACATTCAAGGGTTCTGATAAAGGTCTCATTTCTAAAATACACAGAGAATTGACTCAAATTTGTAATAGTTCAAGCCATTCTCCAATTGATAAACGGTCAAAGGCTATGAACAGTCACTTTTCAGATAAATTGAAGCTATTTGTAGCCATATGAAAAGGTGCTCCAAATCATTATTGATCAGAGAAATACAAATTAAGACAACTTTGAGATACCACTACACATCTCTCAGATTGGCTAAAATGACAGGAAAAGATAATGATGAAAGTTGGAGGAGATATGGGAAAACTGGGACATTGATTGTTGGTGGAGTTATGAACGTATCCAATTGTTCTAGAGAACAATTTGGAATTATGATCAAAAAGTTATCAAATTGGGCATAGCCTTTGACCCAGTAGTAACACTGGGCTTACATCCCAAAGAGATCTTAAAGGAGGGAAAAAACGACCTCTATGTGCAAGGATGTTTGTGACAACCCTTTTCGTAGTGGCAAGAAACTGGAAACTGAGTTGATACCCACCAATTGGAGAATGGCTGAATAAGTTGTGGTATATGAATGTTATGGAATATTATTATTCTGTAAGAAATGACCAGCAGGATAAATAGTGTTGGAGAGACTTAATATTAACTGATGCTAAGTGAAATGAGCAGAACCAGGAGATCATTGTACATGGCAACAATATGATTCAGCTCAGTTTCAATGGTCTTTTGATGAAGATAGCCATCTGCAGGCAGAGACAGCACTGTGGGAACTGAGTGTGGACCACAACATAGCATTCTCTCTGTTATTTGCTTGTACTTTGTTTTCTTTCTCAGTTTTTTTTTTCTTCCTTCTTGATCTGATTTTTCTTGTGCAACAAGATAACTGTGTAAGTATATATACACATATTGGATCTATTATGTATTTCAACATATTTGACATGAATTGGACTACCTGCCAGCTAGGGGAGGGGGTAGGGGGAAGGAGGGGAAAATTTGGAACAAAAGGTTTTGCGAGGGTTAATGTTGGAAAAATTACTCATGAATATGCTTTGTAAACAGCTTTAAAAATAAATAAAATAAAATTATATTTAAGATCTTACATTACTTTCTAGTTCTAGATTTTTCTTCATATTTATTACAGTAATTATATATTCACACAAGTGTGAAGTACAGATATCTTTTCTTCTACAACAACAACTAAACAGATCTCAGAGGTGAAAGTGAGGTAGATAAAAATAATTTTCTTGCAGGTCACAGCTACCAAGGAAACGTGTTTTCTCTAGACAGAGTTAAGTGCTCTGAGTAGTCTAACTGGTGAACTTTATGAAATTAATCTTGTACCTACTGTAATTTCTTGAATTTCTGAAATTTCTACTCTTCAAGTGAATTCTATTTGGTTTTTGCATACTTGTTAAATAACAGTGAGAAAAATAAAGAGTTCTTTACATTTCTTAAATAAGAAATTTATTTTCATTTTAATAATAGTCTACATTTATGCCTTCTATCACAGATCTGTTTGTGTATATATATATATATATGTATATATTCATATCTACACATACATACATATGTATATAAGCATATATACAAAATACAGATGTGTATATAATGCAAATACACATACAATCATATGTATACATATATACATGCACATACACATGTGAAATTATATTTAAATATAAATATATTTCTTAATTTCTAATTTATAAGCAAATATATTTATATTAAAACTGATATATTTAATATTATATATGCAGGTATATATGTATTAACATAGTCATGTATTTGTATATTTACATATACATTCATGTATATTTAATGGTTAAAAAAACTAAAATAGTGATGTAGTAATGGAGTTAATTAATCTATTATTGAAAACATAACTACCAAGTCTTTCTTTGAGCAGAGATGGAATATTGTCTTATTAACCTGAAATATTTAGAACTTTTAGCAGGTTTTTACATATTGTTAATTTTAAGAACAAAAGTCTCAGTAAGGATTTGTATACATCTTTTTATTGTAGATTCTACATATACACACACACACGTGTGTGTATGTATATGTGTATATATAAATGAAATATAAGCAAAGCATAAGTAATTTCAGGAAAGGGTTTTCCTTTCCCCTTTTCTTTCACTTCATTCCCCCCCCCTTTTTTTTATGCTTGCATGGCTAGTAAATGTCTGAAATACAGTTCTGACTCTTGGTCCAGCAATATATCTAATGTTAGGTGATAGGGTCATAAATATTCTTTACAAAGGATCAGAGCATATGGTATGTCCATGTATGCCATGTATGCTCTTAAGGGAGGGACCTCACTTCTTACATTTCAGATTAATTTTTACCATAAGTGTATGCCTTACTAGACTATTATTAGAAATGGAGAAAGTGTGTTTAATTTAAAATTTGCATTTCTCCTAGTGCCTACTTCAGAGCTTTTTTGGGAGATGGAGGAGAGAAATGAGAGAGAAAATGAGAGAGAAGAGAGAGAGAGAGAGAGAGAGAGAGAGAGAGAGAGAGAGAGAGAGAGAGAGAGAGAGAGAGAAAGAGAGAGACAGAGACAAAGAGAGACAGAGAGAGACAGAGACAAAGAGAGACAGAGAGAGAGAAAGAGAGAGACAGAGACAGAGAGAGACACACACACACAGACACAGAGACAAAGAGAGAAAGACAGAGAGAGAGACACACAGAGAGAGAGAGACAGAGAGACAAAGAGAGAGAGACAGAGAGAGACAGAGAGAGAGAGAGAGACAGAGACAGAGAGAGACACACACACACAGACACAGAGACAGAGAGAGAAAGACAGAGAGAGAGACAGAGAGACAAAGAGAGAGAGACAGAGAGAGACAGAGAGAGACAGAGAGAGAGAGAGAGAGAGAGAGAGAGAGAGAGAGAGAGAGAGAGACAGAGACAGAGAGACAGAGAGACAGAGACAGAGAAAGAAAGAGAGAGACAGAGACAGAGAGAGACAGAGAGAGAGAAAGAGAGAGACAGAGACAGAGAGAGACACACACACAGACACAGAGACAGAGAGAGAAAGACAGAGAGAGAGACACAGAGAGAGAGAGAGACAGAGAGACAAAGAGAGAGAGACAGAGAGAGAGAGAGAGAGAGAGACAGAGACAGAGAGAGACACACACACACAGACACAGAGACAGAGAGAGAAAGACAGAGAGAGAGACACAGAGAGAGAGAGAGACAGAGAGACAAAGAGAGAGAGACAGAGAGAGAGAGAGAGAGAGAGAGAGAGAGAGAGAGAGAGAGAGAGAGAGAGAGAGAGAAAGTGAATTGGAATGAGGAGAGACATTTTCGAATTAAATGCAGTTACTGAAAGATAGTCAAGATCTCAAGGAAACAATAAAGTGATTGGATTATGTGGCGTAGAAGCAGCCAGAGAGAACATAAAGACTGACAGAAAAATAGAATAATCTGCCATTTTATTTATTACATTTCATGGAAAGTAATAAGAAATAGCAAATGATATAAAACTGAAGGTAAATGCCATGTAGTGTCTGTGATAATATCTCAGTCAAATGGCATAAACAAATATTTTCATTTCCTGGTTTAATCCATAGTCTAGTACTTTAAGCTTCATGCTTATACAGATAATTTTTAGCATGTAGGCTATTTTTGAAAAAAATATTCTTTGTTTCATTATGCCTTCACTCAAATTCCCCTCCGGAAAATTACCTATATAATGTAATTATAATAAAAATAATAATAATATATAAAATTCATTTACAGAACTTCTTTTGTTTAGTTGTTTATTAGTTATATCTGACTCTTCGTGACTTCTTTGGAATTTTTTTTGGCACTGATCATGGAGTAATATGTCATTTCCTCTTCCAGCTCATTTTACAAATGAGGAAACCGAGATGTACCCGGGGTCACACAACTAGAAAGTGTCTCAGGCCATATTTGAACTCAGAAGGACAAGTCTTCCTGACTCCAGGCCTGGTATTTAGTCCACTGCATCATTTAGCTGCTTCTAGATCTTCACAGACATAACTAAAACGATCTCAGATATCATGTTAGCATTCAAGGTAACAATGAATACATACTAGGTATACAATAGCCATTATTTCATTTAATAGGCAATTCAAAAGGACATAAAATATTTTCAGTAATTCATGGATAGTTTTTTCACCTCTCTAATATATTGAATCTTCCTTCCAATCATCTATTCAGTCTTTCAAATTTATTTCATATCCTGTGATTTGAAATCCACCAGTAAGGAAAATGAACTTGAGATCCTAGGGGAATAGCCCACCCCCAACATTCCAATAGGTCATTTTTTTTCTCCCCTAGGAAACTTATACAGACAGCTCAACACCACCTCAAGGCCTTTGGTTACCCTTGGAGAGGAAATGCATTTGTGATCTCTAGACAGGCAGTGCCTTTCTAACTAACACTATCCCTTCCTATAATTCACATATTGGATGGCCAGGTCCAAGTCTTTTTGCATATATTGGAAGTTAGTTTTCTTCTTGTTCTTGTTCTTATTCTTCCTATTTAGAGGGACCACATAAGTACTTGCTAGCAAGCCACCTTCATTTTCTGTAAGAGTGAATTCCAGAATTCATGAATTTGGGGGTGCTAAAGAGGCTCTCATTTACCAATTCCAAGGCTGTCATTAACCAAGAAATTTCTTATCTGTAGAAGATCATAGGAGCACCTAGACTATGTGCTTCTTCTCAACTGTAAAATATTACTATCATTATTTTTTCAGAACTAGGTCCACGCACTCTGAGTCAAAAAACTCTCTTTTTGGTTCATGTGGGTGATTCCACAAATAACTCCCACATACCTGTTCTGCGAAGTAACTATTATTGACTCCTAGCATAAAGGGAAAATGCAAAATTCCTTTCACCTAGGTCTAATTCTAGTACTATGTTTTGTACAGTCATAAAGGGGCTAATTCTCTAATTGATTCTTTTATTTTTGTTTTGAAAGAAAAAAAAAGTGACTTCAACAATAATCTGAGTCAAAATATTTATCCACAATTAATCCAGCCTGAGTCTAGAATAGGTGAAATGGATATGCCCCAAAGGATATGCCAAAAAGTGATCCAGATTCTGAAAAATGGAGACCCCCCTATAAGCATACATTGATCAGAAACTTCCTATGAAATATCTTCCATATCTCTTCCCAATTTAAATTTTTTTTAATATCTACAAATAAAGCAGCCTTTGTTTATCCTGTTTACATGACCTTTTGTTTTAGGGAATCTGGAGGCATTCTTAACATTGGTCTCCATTCCAACTTTTCTATTTTTGGAGAGAAGATACCACCACTATTTCAGTCAGTTTTGTTCTTTACTTGTTTCCAGTTGTGTCTCACTTTGTGACCCGTTTTGGGGTTTTCTTGACAAAGAGAGTGCAGTGGTTCGCCATTTACTTTTCCAGTGGATTAAGTCAAACAAAACAGATATTAAGCCACTTGCCCAAAGTCACAGACTAGTAAGTGTCTGAGGCTAAATTTGAACTATGGTCTTCTTCACTTTACTACCCATTGTGCCACCTATTGCTCCATTTCAATCAATAAAGCAGCTTGATTTCCTTTCCCAGTGTTTTACTCTTCATATTCCCCTCCATGATGCACATTTCTTAAATGTTCCCAGGAATAACTTCAGCTGCGTGGACTTGGTGTTTTGTTATCCCCAAAATATAATTGGACAAAGTTCTTGTAGATTTCAAGAGCCTGTCTCAAACTGATTATATATATATATATATATATATATATATATATATATATATATATATATATATATATATATATATATATGTATATATATATATATATTTGTGTATGTCTTTATTTCTCTCTGAATATACATATAGTATATTCATATGCTATATATATAATATGAAAGAATATGTACACAATTAACACATATACATATACGTTACATATGTGATCTATATGTATATTTTCACACCTATATTTATATCTACTTATCTACTTCAAAGTAAAAATAAAAAAAAATTCAAAAAAGGAGAGAGAAATAAAATACTCCAAAGTTTCCCCATCCAAGAGAGAGTACATTTAGGGTGCCTAAAGCAATAAACAAAATACTTCTTAGTTTACTGGAATCCTGGATGAAGCCCAAGTTGTATTTACACAATAAAAGTCTTAGGGAACCTCTCCTGAGGTGTTCTGACTAATATCATGGTAGAATACATAGTTCCAATCTGATTTTAAATACACACACACATACACACTCTCGCGATTTTGATATCAATGTAGATATAGATATCTATGTAGATAAATATGACAATTATAAATATAAATATACATTTACATATAAAGATATCAATGCAGATTCAGGTGTAGGTGATACAGCTAAAGATATAAAAATAAAGAAAGCAGATCTAGAGATATAGATAATAAAAAGATATAGGTTTAACTATAGATTGAGGTTGAGAGAGACATAGATACAAAATGTCCCCAAAGCCTTATTGCAATTTAACTTTTTAAAATTTCTACCTTTATATAGCAGATAGATATACTGTAGATAATCAGTATTTATTAAGTGATCACTGCCTGCTAGGCACTGTTTTACACTGGATATATATTAAACAATTGTGGAAATACTACAGATGACTATATAAAATGACACATTTAATGGTACTCTGTTTTTCACAAGAGATCCATGAAAAAAATTCCTCAGGTCCTGCTCTAGATTTCAATTTCCTTAAAACATGGCTTTCCGATCTTCACTGTTGTGTTTATTTTTATTAGTCACTAAAAGACATAGTTCAAATAAATAGTATATGGTTGTAGAAAAGATAGCAATAAGTAGCAATAAAACATTTCTTCAATGAATTTGGCCGTATTTTCCCAAAATTACACATATGGTAAGTAGAAAATGCTAAACCCACAAATACTGTACAATAATCATGTACATGAAGGCACACAGGTAGGGAATACACGTATTTAGAATCAATGTGTAGAAAGGCAACTCAAACCTTCTACATTATGGGACTACCAGTGTCGTCTGGAGATGTGATCATCAAGCTTTTTCCAGTTCTTCTGCCTTCTGGTGAGAAACATGATTATTTTTCTCTTTTATTAATAATCATTTATTTTTGGAAAGAGGCAAGATTTTTCCTTCCCCATTTCCTCGTTCTTTGCTAGGTCAATTCAGCTCCTGAAGAATAAGGATGATAATGAGATTTGATTTAATATTCTCCTTAATCTTGTTCAGATCCCATTAAACTGGGAAAGTTTATATCTGATAAAAAGATAAAGAGATTTTAGTCTCAAAGAAATTTGCCCATTGTGTTCTATTAAAACAAGTATGAATGAAGGTGGGACCCCCTTTGTCTAGATTTTCCTAGA
This sequence comes from Sminthopsis crassicaudata, assembly GCF_048593235.1. NCBI lineage: Eukaryota > Metazoa > Chordata > Mammalia > Dasyuromorphia > Dasyuridae > Sminthopsis > Sminthopsis crassicaudata. The sequence continues at coordinate 550,902,168 of NC_133617.1, read as the reverse complement.
CAGGAGTGGTTTGAGAGATTGGGCATGTCGCCAGCCCCTGTTTAGGATAAATCCACCTCTCTTTATAATATTCATCATTATTATTAATTGTTAACAAATCAGCATTGGTTACTGTCTATCAGGAACACCTACTCTTCCAAGGGCATATAGGTCTCTGTGATTTGTCTTTGTTTCATGAAAAATGATCACATGACAAACATAATCAATTTTTTATTAATTATTCACTAGCTATAATTAATATAATAATTAATTACTCAGAAAGTAAGTCTCTCAAACTTTTTATATATCACACAGGATACAACCGTCTTCTGGGCCTGCACTTCAGTATTGAATAACATCCTGAGCAATGAACATTGCTCCCTAGGGCTTCTTCAGGACCAATTATTGATCTCTACTCTTATATATCCAAATGCAATAATAAGAAAATCTCTCTTTAAGCAGCTTCTGGTAGCCCTTTAGTTATTGCTACAGGCTATGAGATATCATAGCTAGCTAATAAAAGTCAGAAGGTATCCTAGGTTAACAAGATCTTTTATCTCCCTATCTCTAGAGCTGAATTGAAGTCCTTTGTCCTAGAAAACTTCTCTAACATATTAGTCTTATTGCACAACATTATTTAATATAATTATCTATGTTTATGTTTTACTGAATTTTATACCATGGAGATGGAGATTGTTTTTGCATCTACATTTTGTATTTTTCCTAGTGTCTAATACAGTACTCTGCACACAGTGAGTGTTTGTTTAATAAGTTGAATCAGGATGCAACTGATAACTAGTCAAGGTAGAATAAACAATATAATTCCTTCTAAATGCAAGAGAACTTAAAGAAATAATAAAAACAGAAAAATAGAAAAATCTGCTAAGTTATTGTTATATTAACCAGAAAAGTTATAGAATGTGACAAATGACATAAAACTGAAGGCAACTGCTATGTAGTCTTCATGATAATAGTTTTCCAGTTAAAGCACAGATATCCTTACTTCCCCATTTTAAAATTTGAAGTTCTTTTTTATAAGTAAAAAGAAACATAATAATTAAGATGAAAATAAATTCCCTGGAATGTTCATTTGTTCCACTGATTAGGGCATTTGTTTTTAAGAAATCTGAATGCTTGCTTAACAATGGGTGGTATTACATGTTCATATTTCAGTTTCCACTTTTTTATTGTTCTTTTTAACAAAACCATATTATAACAAATCTGGAAGGAGTCTCTGGATCAACAAGTAATTTTCTAATGTTAAATTCATATAATTTGAATTTTGAAAGAGACTTCACAATTATATTTAGTATTAACTTGAATCCCTCTTCCTCATAGTATAAAACTAATTTTGCCATCTGGGTAAAATATTTGTCATTTGATCATTAGATCTCTCAGTTTCTGTCTTCTATTCTCTCTCTCTCTCTCTCTCTCTCTCTCTCTCTCTCTCTCTCTCTCTCTCTCTCTCTCTCTCTCTCTCTCTCGTTCTTCCTCCCTCTTCCTCCCTACTTATAACTACTATCTCAATTTAGTCCCTCTGATCTAAATTATTATAATGACCTAATATTTGATGTCTTACCCTATAGTTCCTCCTCTTCTAATCCATCTTCTGAATAATTGTCAAAATGATTTTGCTTAAGGAAACATCTGACCAAGTTATTCTTTTTAATAAAGTCTAATGGCTCCCTATTGCTTATAGGATCAAATATAAACTCCTGTGTTTTTTTCATAGTCTTTCAAAACTTAACCCCAACTGGCTTTCTAGATTTCTTATCCACTTTTTAAAAAGCCATTTTAATTATTCGTTTATTATACACAAAGCAGAATTTTTGTGTGCAAGTGAAAGAGAAAAAATATTATTATATATGAAATGACAAATGACAATATCCTTTTTAAAAGCTATCATTATACAAACTAAAATTAATTCAATGTTATTTTCAAGCTGTCCTTCTTGTCTGTTTCCTTTTGAACTTTGTGTTTTTTCTTTTAAATGCTTTAATGCTTTTTCTTTTCTTTTTCAGAATCATTATACTGTACTCTCCTTTCTGAAATCTAAGGTCTAGCTTAATTGATTTTTTGCTATTATAACACTGCATTCAATCTCCTGTCCTATATTTTTATTGCTACCTTTTTAAATACTTGCAAAGTATGCCCTCCTCGCTTCTTGATAATTCTGTATTTATAGCTCAAGCATTACAAAGAAGTCTTTCCAAATTCCCTCTACCCTTATCTCTGTTCTCATGTTAATGCCTTTTTTCCACAAACTATCAAGGATTAATTTTATTTTTATTATGTAAAAAACATTTATGTGTATGTTATTTACCTTAATAGAATATATGTCACTTTAAAAGAGGGATTTAAAAAAAAATGTCTTTATATTCTCAGTGCCTAACATAGGGCTTACGTCATATTAAATGCTTAATTGCATATTGAGTGAGTGATTAATATATAGTTAAAACTTCCTTTTAGTTTTAAAAAAATCTATTAGTTTAAAAAAATCTATTCAACCTCCTAATATATTTTATCCATTCTTTGCTTCATCACATTCTTTGACAAGATTCACTACATCTCATGAAAATTCATTTTATTATTGGACAATTATAATTGCTATGAAATTAGTATATTGACTAAGCTGGAATATTTCTTCCTCTCTGTTAGTTTTCATATACAGATTCTAATTCTGGTCTCTGAATCATATTTCCTATTTTATAAGAAATACATCTAATTTCTAATGCTTAGTCAAATATTTGGACACAGCTCTCATGTTGTTCCTGAAATCTTTTCTTCTCCAGGCTTAGTCAATCAATGAATCAATGAATAAACATTTTTAAATACTTAAAAATTTGGACTTCCGGCCAAGATGGCGGCGTGGAGGCAGACAGCTGCTTGAGCTCCTCGTTTTCTCTCAGAACTTACTTCATGACAAGCCTCTGACTTAATGCTTGACCCAGAAAGAAATCCACAAATTATCACCAAGAGAAGACATCCTTGAAAGTCGCCAGAAAAGGTCTGTGTTTGTTCGGGGGAGGGTCAATCAGACTGGGCGCAGACTGAGGGCAGACAGCCAGAGCAAGACAGGCAGCTCACACAGCTCAGACCGGAGGGGGAGGGGTGTGATCTCTGTCGTTTTTGTGAAAGGGCTTTTGCCCCAGTGTGGATGCTCCATCTTGGCAGCAAGCCAGGAGCGGTGGAGAGGGTGTAAACACTGGAGGTGAAGATTAAAACCCCAGAAAGCCAGCGTCTCTCAGAGCCCGGCCACCCCCAACCCCCACCTGGACTGACTCGGTGCGTTCTCGGAGCCTCAGAGCGCAGACTCAGTACAGTCATTGCTGTTCTGTTAGTGGCTCTCTGCTGCCCTACCCCCAGTCTGTAGAGGAAGCCCATTAATACCATCCAGCCCTACCCCCCCGCAAAACAGACCAATTGTTTCTCTTGTCAGTTTGTTTTCTTTGATTCCTACTCTGACAAAATGAACAAAAAATTCAAAAGGGCTCTAACCATTGACAGCTTCTGTGTGGAGAGGGAGCAGACTTCAAATGCTGAAGAGACTAGGAACAGAATGTCCCCAGATGTATCCCCTGGGAGGGATATAAGCTGCTCCTCAATACAAAAGAACCTCATAGAGGAAATCAAAAAGGCTCTCACAAGAGAGCTGGAAGAGAAATGGGAAAAGGAAAGGGAAGCTTGGCAAGAGAGCCTGGAGAAGTCATCCCATGCATTCAAAGACAGAATGGATAAAGAAATCAAATCATTGAGAAACAAGATTAGTGAGCTGGAAAAGGTAAACAACTCCAAGGAAAACAGGATTAGAGAGCTGGAAAAAGAAATCAGCTCTCTAAAAAATACAATGGAAAAAAATTCCATAGAAGATAAAAACTCAATTGGACAATTACAAAGAGATATAAAAAAAGTGAGTGAAGAAAATACATCATTGAAAATTAGACTGGAACAAGTAGAAATGAATGACTCAAGGAGAAACCAAGAGGGAGTCAAGCAAAACCAGAGAAATGAGACAATTGAAAAGACTGTCAAGTACCTTACCAGAAAGACAACAGACCTAGAAAACAGATCCAGGAGAGACAATTTGAGAATAATCGGACTCCCTGAAAAATGGGAGGAAAAAAAGAGCTTGGACACCATTTTCGAGGAAATTATCAAAGAGAACTGCCCAGACGTTTTGGAAACAGAGGGTAAAATAGACATTGAGAAAATTCATCGATCACCTACTGAAAGGGACCCTAAAATCAAAACGCCAAGAAATATAGTGGCCAAGTTCAAGAACCATCAGACAAAGGAAAAGATATTGGAAGCTGCTAGAAAAAAACAATTCAGATATGGAGGATCCACAATAAGGATAACACAGGATCTAGCAGCGTCCACATTAAAAGAACGCAGGGCCTGGAACATGATATTCCGAAAGGCTAAGGAACTTGGTATGCAGCCAAGAGTGACTTACCCAGCAAGAATGAGCATCATTTTCCAGGGAAGAAGATGGACATTTAACGAAATAAATGAATTCCATCTATTTTTGATGAAAAAACCAGACCTACATAAGAGGTTTGATCTTCAAATACAGAACTCAAGAGACTTCTAAAAAAGGTAAAAAGAAATCTTGAGAACTATACTTCTGTCAAAAAAATATGTAAAGAACATATGTACAATTTGTCTTAGAAACTAGAGGTGGAAAGGAGATTATATCATAAAAAAGTATAAAGTGGTGGTACTACATCTCATGAAGAGGCAAAGGTAACCTATTATATCTGAGAGAAAGAAAGGAGGGAGATGAACATAGCGTGTATCAATAGACATATTCGATTTATGGTGAAACTTCTTCCACTTCATTGAAAAGTGAAAGGGAAGGAGTAAGCTAAGGGGAAGGGAATACAGTAATTTCGAGGAAAAGGGATAAAATAAGGGGAGGATCTTTAAGGTGGGGGAGGGATCCTAAAAAGGGAGGGCTGTGAAAAGCAAGTGGTGCTTACCAGTTTAATACTGGATAGGAGGGTAAAAGGGAAGGAAAGGGGAAAAGCATAAGCAGGGGTTAATAGGATGGCAAGCAATATAGAATTAGTCCTTCTAACCATAAATGTGAATGGGGCAAACTGCCTCATAAAGAGGAAGCAGTTAGCAGACTGGATTAAAAGTCAGAATCCTACTATATGTTGTTTACAGGAAACACACCTGAAACAGGATGAGACATTCAAACTAAAAGTAAAAGGGTGGAGCAGAATCTATTATGCTTCAGGCAAAACCAAAAAAGCAGGAGTAGCCATCCTCATCTCAGATCAAGCAAAAACAAAAATTGATCTAATTAAAAGAGATAAGGAAGGGCATTATATCCTGCTAAAGGGAAGCATCAATAGTGAAGCAGTATCAATATTAAACATGTATGCACCAAGTGGTGCAGCATCTAAATTCTTAAAAGAGAAATTAAGAGAGCTGCAAGAGGAAATAGATAGCAAAACTATAATAGCGGGAGATCTCAACCTTGCACTATCAGAATTAGATAAATCAAACCACAAAATAAATAAGAAAGAAGTCAAAGAGGTAAATAGAATACTAGAAAAGTTTGATATGATAGATCTTTGGCGAAAGCTAAATGGAGACAGAAAGGAATATACTTTCTTCTCAGCAGTTCATGGAACCTATACAAAAATTGATCATATACTAGGGCATAAAAACCTCAAAATCAAATGCAGTAAGGCAGAAATAGTAAATGCATCCTTTTCAGACCATAATGCAATCAAAATAACATTTAATAAAAAGCCAGGAGAAAATAGACCAAAAAATAATTGGAAACTAAATAATCTTATACTAAAGAATGATTGGGTAAAACAGCAAATCATAGACATAATTAATAACTTCACCCAAGAAAATGACAATAATGAGACATCATACCAAAATGTGTGGGATACAGCCAAAGCAGTAATTAGGGGAAGTTTTATATCTCTACAGGCCTACTTGCATAAAATAGAGAAAGAGAGGGCCAACGAATTGGGTTTACAACTAAAATTGCTAGAAAAGGAACAAATTAAAAACCCCCAGACAAACACAAAACTTGAAATTCAAAAAATAAAAGGTGAGATTAATAAAATTGAAAGTAAAAAAACTATTGAATTAATTAATAAAACTAAGAGTTGGTTTTATGAAAAAACCAACAAAATAGACAAACCCTTAGTAAACCTGATTAAAAAAAGGAAAGAGAAAAAGCAAATTGATAGTCTTGAAAATGAAAAGGGTGAACTCACCACTAATGAAGAGGAAATTAGAACAATAGTTAGGAGCTACTTTGCTCAACTTTATGCCGATAAATTTGATAACTTAAATGAAATGGAAGAATACCTTCAAAAATATAGCTTGCCCAGATTAACAGAGGAAGAAGTAAGTAGTCTAAATAGTCCCATCTCAGAAAAAGAAATAGACCAAGCTATTAACCAACTTCCTAAGAAAAAGTCCCCAGGACCAGATGGATTTACAGGTGAATTCTACCAAACATTTAAAGAACAACTAACTCCAATGCTATGTAAACTATTTGAAAAAATAGGGATTGAAGGAGTCCTACCAAATTCCTTCTATGACACAGACATGGTACTGATACTTAAACCAGGTAGATCGAAAACTGAGAAAGAAAACTATAGACCAATTTCCTTAATGAATATTGATGCTAAAATCTTAAATAAGATATTAGCAAATAGACTTCAGAAAATCATCCCCAGAATAATACACTATGACCAAGTGGGATTTATACCAGGAATGCAGGGCTGGTTTAATATTAGGAAAACTATTAGTATAATTGACCATATTAATAATCAAATTAATAAAAACCATATGATCATCTCAATAGATGCAGAAAAGGCATTTGATAAAATCCAACATCCATTCCTACTAAAAACGCTTGAGAGTATAGGAATAAATGGACTATTCCTTAAAATAATAAGGAGCATATATTTAAAACCTTCAGTAAACATCATATGTAATGGTGATAAACTAGAACCTTTCCCTGTTAGATCAGGAGTGAAACAAGGTTGCCCACTATCACCATTACTATTCAATATAGTACTAGAAACTCTAGCCTTGGCAATAAGAGCCGAGAAAGAGATCCAAGGAATTAGAGTAGGAAATGAAGAAATCAAATTGTCACTTTTCGCAGATGACATGATGGTATATTTAGAGAACCCCAAAGACTCTGCTAAAAAGCTATTAGAAATAATTCAGAATTTTAGCAAAATCGCAGGATACAAAATAAATCCACATAAATCCTCAGGATTTTTATACATTACCAACACAATCCAACAGCAAGAGATACAAAGAGAAATTCCATTCAAAATAACAGTCGATAGTATCAAATATTTGGGAATATATCTACCAAAGGAGAGTCAGGAATTATATGAGCAAAATTACAAAACACTTGCCACAAAAATAAAGTCAGATTTAAATAATTGGAAAGACATTCAATGTTCTTGGATAGGCCGAGCGAATATAATAAAGATGACAATACTCCCCAAACTAATCTATTTATTTAGTGCTATACCAATCAGACTCCCAAGAAACTATTTTAATGACCTAGAAAAAATAACAACAAAATTCATATGGAAGAATAAAAGGTCGAGAATTGCAAGGGAACTAATGAAAAAAAAGTCAGAGGAAGGTGGTCTAAGTGTACCTGATTTAAAGCTATATTATAAAGCAACAGTCACCAAAACCATTTGGTATTGGCTAAGAAATAGACTAGTTGATCAGTGGCATAGGTTAGGTTCACAGGGCAAGATAGTGAATAAAAATAGCAATCTAATCTTTGACAAACCCAAAGATCCCAAATTTTGGGATAAGAATTCATTATTTGACAAAAACTGCTGGGAAAACTGGAAATTAGTATGGCAGAAACTAGGCATGGACCCACATTTAACACCACATACTAAGATTAGATCAAAATGGGTCCAAGATTTAGGCATAAAGAACGAAATCATAAATAAATTGGAGGAACATGGGATGGTTTACCTCTCAGACTTGTGGAGGAGGAAGGAGTTTGTGTCCAAGGGAGAACTAGAGACCATTATTGATCACAAAATAGAACATTTTGATTACACCAAATTAAAAAGTTTCTGCACAAACAAAACTAATGCAAACAAGATTAGAAGGGAAGTAACAAATTGGGAAAAAATTTTTACAGTTAAAGGTTCTGATAAAGGCCTCATCTCCAAAATATACAGAGAATTGACTTTAATCTATAAGAAATCAAGCCATTCTCCAATTGATAAATGGTCAAAGGATATGAACAGACAATTTTCAGATGATGAAATTAAAACTATTTCCACTCATATGAAAGAGTGTTCCAAATCACTATTGATCAGAGAAATGCAAATTAAGACAACTCTGAGGTATCATTACACACCTGTCAGATTGGCTAAGATGACAGGAACAAATAACGATGAATGTTGGAGGGGCTGTGGGAAAACTGGGACACTGATGCATTGTTGGTGGAGTTGTGAAAGAATCCAACCATTCTGGAGAGCAATCTGGAATTATGCCCAAAAAGTTATCAAAATGTGCATACCCTTTGACCCAGCCATACTACTACTGGGCTTATACCCCAAGGAACTACTAGAGAAGGGAAAGGGTCCTGTATGTGCCAAAATGTTTGTGGCAGCCCTTTTCATAGTGGCTAGAAGCTGGAAGATGAATGGATGTCCATCAATTGGAGAATGGTTGGGTAAACTATGGTATATGAATGTTATGGAATATTATTGTTCTATAAGAAATGACCAACAGGAGAAATATAGAGAGGCTTGGAAAGACTTACATCAACTGATGCTGAGTGAAACGAGCAGAACCAGAAGATCATTATACACTTCAACAATGATACTGTACGAGGATGTATGCTGATGGAAGTGGATTTCTTCAACATAGAGAAGAGCTAATCCAATTCCAATTGATTAATGATGGAAAGAACCAGCTACATCCAGAAAAGGAACAATGGGAAATGAATGTAAACTGTTATTTTTACCTTCTGAATCCAATTTTTCCTGTGCAACAAAAAATTCGGTTCTACACACATATATTGTATCTAAATTATACTGTAATATATTTAACATATATAAGACTGCTTGCCATCTGGGGGAGGGGTTTGGGGGAGGAAGGGAAAAAATCTGAATAGAAGTAAGTGCAAGGGATAATGTTGTAAAAAATTACCCATGCATATGTACTGTCAAAAAATGTTATAATTATAAAATAAAATAAAAAAAAAAATAAATAAATACTTAAAAATTTAAATTTAAATATTCAAATAAATGTGAGGTACTATGCTAAGTTCTGAGGATACAAAGGAAGGCAAAAATACTATCTTACCCTCAAGGAGCTCACACTCTAATGGTGAGATAATACACAAACTATTTAGAAAGAATATTTATTTATATATAGAGAGAGTAAATGAAAAGCAATCTCAGGAGAAAGATATTAGTAGTGAGAGAGTTGAAAAAGCTTCTTTTAGAAGATGGAATTTGAGCTGAAACTTGGAGGAAGTCAAAGAAGTCAAAAGGTAAATGTTAAGAGGGAGTCATGGATGAGAGCCAATGAAATGAAATGAAAATGCAAGAATCAGGAGATGACGTCATATGTGAGGAATAATAATGATGGTGATAATGATGATAATAGCATTTATGTAGCACTTTATAAAGCTTTTCATATATGTTAGCTGATCTGAACCTTTCAACAATCTTGTAAGAGTAATGCTACTACTGAAGACAAAAATAAGACTAAAGGTAGTTAAGCAGTCTGCCTAGTGCCACGCATCTAGAAGTATTTTGGGAAAAATTTAAACTCATGAAATCGCCAAATCCAGTATTCTTTCTATTGTGTCAGTAGGGGTCAAGAAACAGAAAGAAGGCTTGATGTCATAGGGTCATAGTGTATGTGAAGTGAGCTAAAATTTAAGAATGTTTATTCTTAAACCTTCTCTTACAAAAGAGAAGATTTTATAGGTAATCTTAGAGGTAATAGGAAGTTGAGGTTTATTGAGTAGGGTGATAACATGATCCAGTTTATAATTTAAGAAGATTATTTTAGCAGATTGATCTATAATAGAACTTAATTTATAGAGAGGAACATCACATCTTCATCCCTCCTGAGAGATGTTTTGGTTAATAAGTGTCTTTCTTAAAAAATGGTCTTTAAAACCCATGGAGGTCCAAAACAGAAAAATAATCCAGTACATATATAACACTCTTTGTAGCAAAAAGATAGAGACAAAATGGATCATTATCAGTCTGAAATTATTAAAACAAATTATATTTTCTGAACATGATGGAATTTAATTACACAGTAAAAAATAATTATGGGAAATTCTGAGAAACAGGGTAGGAGGAAGGAGAAAGGGAAGTAGTATTTATTGAATACTTAATAAGTACTAGACATCATCATAAGTATTTTATAAATATTATCTCAATTAATATGGGAAGACAAAAGTCATATTATAAAATGACATAGAGGAAAATAAGGCCTTGAAATAAAAATTAACACAATGACTCCAATAGTATCAAGAAAAAAAAATCATTAATACGATGCTGAGTTATGAGTAATCAGAAAATCTTTGAAGGCAATGAACCGTATCTCTTTCCTCTTGATAGATATGTATAGGACTACCAGGACAATTTTTTTTTTACATTTTCAGATTTCAATCTTTCTATTACATGTTTTTGTTTAATTGTTTTCAATAAAGCAAGGTTAAATAAATAAGTACAATTTAAACAAAGGGTTCCAGAAATGGATAAAGCAGTCTATTTGTCATTTGGCTAAGGCAGAATGAAGGGATGCTATTAACTCACTTGATTTGGACAGTTCAACTTTATAAGTAGAATGTAAGATAGATTGCATTAAAAGTCGTGCAACCTTACACCATTGAAACTTTAAAAGGGAAATTAAATCATCTCGGTATTTCTTTTAAAATATTTTTGACCCAAATGAAAGTTCAAATATACATTCCTTAGAACCAAAGATTTATATCTTAAAAAGACCTTGAAAGTCATCTGGTCTAACTTCCCAATTTTATAAATGAGGAGTTAGTTCCAGAGAGTTTGTAAAGCCACTTATCCAAGTTCCTGTAGATACTATCTTTGTTTTAGCTAGATTTGAATCTATGTCCTCTTAATTCAAGTCTGGAACTCTTTTCATTGGACCAAGATGTATCTCTGCCTTTTGAATTTCATCTCATGAGCCTGGCTTACTGGAAAGATCTTTTGGAATATATGTTTTGTCAACCAACATATTATCCATTAAAACAAAAAGCAAGCATAGTTAGTGAAAATCGCACTGGTCTGGAAGTCAGGAAGACCTAGATTCAAATCCTGCAAAGAAATCCTATATTATTTGAAATTGCATGACTTATTTCCAATCAGCTGGAACTAATTACTGTATTTTACATAATTATAACTTCAAATAGTACAAATCTGAAAGTATGAAACCACTTAAAATATTTATTTTTCACATTAATTGGGATCTGGCTGCATATCCTACTGCATTGTTCTTTACCCCCATACCATTTCATCTCTTATAAGGTATTCATTGTGAAGAAGATATAACACTAGATCTATTAATATTATAATAGCTGGATTTTCCTATAATCCATACTTGTTGGTTTTATAGATCTCTGAAATGACCTTTTTGTTGTCAATAGAATGTTAGATTTGGAGTCAGGAAGACCTGAGTTTGATTCCTATTTATGACATTTATTAACTACATAAAACCCTGGAAATCTCTTAACATCTTTCAGACTGAATGGAAAATTGTATCTATATCACCTCCAAGCCTGAATGGAAATTTATAACTGTATGACCTTTGAAAATCAAAATCTATATTCCTAAAATCTATAAACCTGTGAATAAGTTCATCACTACAATGTTGATGATTGGGATTAAGAATCCTATCTCTCAGATGCCATTTATTTTCTACCCCAAGAAAAGTCTGTAGGGAGAAAGGGGGAGTCTCCACAAATAGTTCTGGAATATAGACTTGTAAACTTTGTGGTTTGACCAGGGTGGGTTTATCTTGAACACAGTATCATTTGAGTCTTTCAATCCTATTTACATTTCATTTTCTACTTGAAGTTACCAAAACCTTTAAACTTCCACATTGATTCAGATCTCCCTCAAAAGACAGGTCTCCTTTCTCTAAGATGTTTTGAATAGAATCTCTCAGAAAAGAGTTTGGGGGAGAAAGGGATTAGAATTTTTAGAAGGACTTTGCTATCTGATGATTTGAGGGAAGGATAAAATTGTCTTAACAACTGTAAATAAAACAATTCTCGATATTTGATAAAGGGAGATCCTTTAGCTGACATGGTAATAATTTGATATTCTGCATGATGTTAAAATGAGTGTTCACCCAATTCCCATTGAAGAAGTGGGACAGTACCTCAATAAAGATTTCTAAAGGAGACTAATTTTGATATTATGCTCCTAATAATAGGAAAAGCTGTGGGTTTTGGTTTGTGGGTTGGGGAACATTGAATGTGTTGGAGCATGGGTTCAGCTCCAGTTATTAAATGAAGCCCTTACAGATGTAGTATGCAAGATTCCCATAATGACTTAGTCATGTCAATTCAGATTATTCAGATTGGGAATAAGGATTTGTGATGATATTAGAATCTGATTGATCTGATAATCCTGGAGGAGTTCTTGGCTATCAATATCATTTTTATCTTTGAAGACTTTTTAAACTATCTCTCACATTGTTCCCCAACTTCTAAAAAGTATTTTTGTATGATTTTATTTTTATTAAGCTCTTTCTCTCTGAAACTTGAGTTATGTTAAAGCTCTTGTAATGGTGAAAACATTTTCTAGAAAAAATTATGGAATTTACCACAAACAGGTAAGATGTAGTAGCAATTGTACTGGTTTTTACAAATAAGACAAATTGTCTCCCAAATAATGGGAGACAAATAAGTTGCTGTGGAGGAGCAACAGGATTTTTTGTCAGGGCACTAGTGAGGGTAGGACCATTTTTATGAGCTTCTAATAACTTGCAGAAAGGAAAAATTCCTTTTTCTTTTGCCTTTTCTCTAATCCCCTTGCTCTCTTTTTTCTCTTTTCTATCCTTTTATATGGGTAGCTCCATCTAATGTTATAAAATAAACACTATTTTATGCAATGGCAAGTTTGTTAGACAGAACCTTTAAGGAGATTGGACTATTTGTCTTTTTCTTTTTTTCATTTGAAATTTATGAGACTCAGTTTTTTATATTATTTTACTTTTTTTTTTTTTTTTTTTTTTTTTTTGAGGGAGGAAGGTAAATGACTTGAAACTGTACAGCCTTTGTATAGTATTTTCCTGAATGTTAGGTAAACATTTATATCTTTTCAACTTTGAAGTTGATTCTTTTAATCTTTTGTTCAGTTAAGATGTGATTGTATTTTATATTACAAAAGGTTTTTTTGTGTTTTCTTGTATTGTCATCCTCAAGACTGAATCATGGGGCTGCCTAAGTTAGGTTTGACCTAGAATATTATTCATCCTTAGAACCCTTTAAAATCTTAGTGATATTGATTAGCCATTTCCTGATCTGTGTTTATTTTCTCACATTAGTTTATCTATAAAATGAAGATATTGGATTATAGGACTCTCAAGGCCTTCCTAATTCCAAAAGACTACTGTTTTAATTTTATCTGTGACAGCTATCTAATCTGTTATAATAACTTGTATGCCAAAAAATGGTACTAGTGAGTGATTTCCCAGACAAATCCCAATTGTGCTTGATACTTCGTGAATTTCTAATACTTCTGCTTAGAAAAGGTCAGTGTATTTCTAATATTCAGGTGTTTAGTTCACTCAGTGCAGCAGGCTCTGGCTATGTTATCAAAATGCTTTACATACTGTTGTAGAAACTGTTATGCATTTGCCACATTCTCCAACTCCCTAGCAATATTATATTTTGAAAACATGCAGCTAAGGGCTTGAGAAAGTGAAGGAGGAATAACAATGATACTGGGTGCAGTTACAAAGAGGGGGATGCAGGAATGGAATTGTTAGCACAGGTGAGATTTCTATAGCCAAGTCCCATATGCCACCTGCTTCCCTTGGCACTTGTTCTCTCTTTTCCTTTCTCCAATCAGTCCCATTGCAGACAGAAGAGTAGTGAGAAGGGGATGGTGTCACATGCATATTTGGACATCAAGATCCCATAGTGTGCCAGGATGGGTATCTCATCATTTCCTAACTCTTAAGTCATCCAGCTCCCCTAAGATTCAGCAATTCCCTTCTTGTCCGATGCCAGGCAATCTATCTTTCATTTCTTTACAAAATCACCTGTTTCTGTGCTCCAACATTTTCCCAGTTGTGGCACAGAATTTTCTGTAGCTTAGAGTTGCCAAGAAATGAGGCAATTTAAAGGTTCTTTCACCCCAGGTTTTTAAAGCGAGAGAAAAAGAAAAATAGGAGTAATACAATGAGAAGAACAATTTCCCTGTGAGACCTAGTAAAGAAACTTCAATCTACATCAGCCTATAGGGACAAGAGACTACCTTTCTTAAGTGAATTTATAAAACCTTGAAAGAATAAGTATCAGCAATTTTAAAAGACCTATTTCTTCTACCACATCATTGTCCATGTAATATCTTAGTCGTTTTGAGTATAATAAAATAAATCAGCAAACCCTATGGGTTTGCAGTTAAGTCAGCCAAAAGAAAACAAATTCTGTCACTAGATAGAACCTGTGAAGGTCACATCCCATAGGGTGACATTTCACATTCAGATATACTTTCTTCTTATATAGACATTGTCACTTCTAGTCTTAACTTTAAAACTTTCAACCTTCAACTGATTTTTGGTTCATTAAATGCTTCTCTTAAAAATAAAACAGCTTATTTCAATAGCTCCTTTGGGAGATAGAATAGCATGGTGAAAAGTGTAAATGGTCTATATATTACAGTTGCATATAACTAAGAAAACTAGATAACCACTCATGACAAGCATTTTAAGTTATTCTAGATAAATGATGCCCACTTGAACAAAATGGTGAGTAGAGGGCGGTCCCTGGGTTGTTTTTTTTCCTGGTATAGAAATCATTATTCTGTAGTACAAGGATAGAGGCAAATTATTCTCAAAATTTTGTATTAATGATGAGAGCCACTATATAAGGAAGAACGTCATTAATATGTTTTAAAGGCAGAGATCCATGATGACCACTGTCCTTAGAAGGGATAAGATAGTAAGCCATTTAAACAAAATAAAAGAAAACTGGAGGCAAAGTTGGAGAAATAAAAAAGGATCTAAGCATTTAACACTTATGAATTTTCATTTATTATGTTTAGAGAAAATAAAGAGAATGATTATAATACATTTGAATCCATGGAAATAAAATTAGATCAGAATAGAGAATTCACATGTTTTTATGTGGGGACATAAGTATATGAAAGAATTATATTTCTCACTTTAACTGAGATCATGTGAAACAGAATAATAATAACTATAATAAAAGCTTTCTCTCTTTCAAACTCTCCTGTTGTACTGATGACAATGTTATCCTTCCAATCATTCAGGATGACAACCTCAACACCTCTGACTTGTCACAAACCCCCATCCTAATATTCACAAAGTTTTGAAATTCATAATTCCCTGTAGCTTGTTACATATGTCCTCTTCAGTCTATTCATAGAGCACATGCCCTCATGTTGGCTTTCATCATTATACTTCTGAGTAACAAAACAACCTTCTGCTCAGTTTTCAAATCTCTGTGTACTTCATTTTATCAACTGCTCAACTCACAAAGTGATATTCTTACAGAACTGAATTTTTATTGGTGTAAATTTATATATAATGTATGTACAAATATACATGCGTACACTATACTCACATATACATACATATTCTCCTAAGTATACCTTTGAATTTACCCCAACAACTTTAATAATTGTTGTTATTTATCTAATTGTTATTTTTAATCTAGCTTTTCTAAAATTCTATTAATCTCCTGAACTTCATTTTTAAAAATGTCTAAACCTTTTGGTCTTTTCTTTTTATGCTCTAGGTATGGCACTTGTGCATTTTTTACAGGGCTTAGGATTAGAATTAAATCCCTTCTCTGCTTTTGGGCTTGGAACTAAATGGCTAATTTTTTGCAACATTTTTAATCCCATCCTCGGAATACAGCTACAGTTTTTAGTGTTTATGACTGTACTTCTCCACCCTTGAACTATGATCTGGAACTGGATAATGGGAGAGTGAGCTGTCAGTGGGCTCCCATTCTTGTTCCAAGTTCTGATTCAGGGAACCCCAGGACTCTTTCTGTCCCTATGCTTTCCAGCCCTGATGTTCATTCCTAACCTCCTTATTATCACTGGGAACTTTAATATTTCCTCCTTCTGCCACTGCTCTCCTAAGTAGTTTGCATCCCAGATCTACAAACCTATCTTATCCTCCTATGCTACCTTGCTGGAAAAATGACTCACTGTAACTTTTTCTTGGTTTTCCAAATCAGAATTTGATCTCATATATTTGCTAATTGTTGTAGGGGAGATTTGTTGAGTGAACTAGGCCTAAACAATGACCCTCACTTCAACATTTTGACTTTACCTTCCTCCTATTCACACATCACCAGCATAGTCATGGAGCAAGGTGTCCTTAGATATAGCTTGATTCCATTTAGCCAGATTTCTCTGGAAAGAAGATCTAATTTGTCATTCCCTCCTCCACCCTAGCTAGGTGGGGACACTGTATCCAAAACATATCAGTCATTTTGTTTAAAAACTTTATCCCCTTGCTTTGTAGATTCCCATGGGTAAGCAGATAAACTGGGAATTCATTTCTTTGGCTCAGATTCATATAATTCAACATCTTAAGTCATTTCACAACTGACAAAGGATAGTCTCCATTTTAGATAATTAATATTTTGAGCTTTGTAAATGTGTGTCTACTAAGAGCTCTCCAGGGTATTGAAATTGCTACAGAGAAGATTTCTTCTATAGTGTTCAAAGTAGCTGATGAAATTTCCTTTGAAATCCACCCATTTCCTTAATGGTGAAAACCCCAGCTACCCCTCTGCTCTCTGTGTGGAGAAAAATCTCACTCAGAGCTGCAATAATAATATGTTTTGGGTTTTCTTAGCACAAGTTGCCCCGTTCCATCCTCATTTCCACTCTCTAGCTCATATTTTATAATCCTTGTTCAATAATATACTATCAATTTTTAAGCAGAACATCTGGGCTGAAGACTAAACTTTCCATGTTTTTTTCTGCCTAAAGCATGCTCTTATCAGTTTTACTCTTTTCAATTGTACAGTTATCCACTCCAGCAGATACTCCACTGCTTTCATTGCATTGTCCTTAGAAACCAAGAGCACTGTCTCAAGTTGTTGAATGTGTCAGGACAGTTTCTATTAGCTTTCTTATTGTTGTAAATTAATATTGTGAATAACTATTAACAACCAGAGATGTAAATCAGGTGATTACATTACACTTCCTATAGCCAATCAAAAATATTTTTATGCCAAGCACTGGAGAAAAGAAGGAAATAATTTATTAAGTGACTACTATGTTTTAGGCATTTTATTAAGCCTTTTATGAATATTATCACATTTAATTCTCACAACAACTCTAGAAGTTAGGTGATATTATTTTATTATCCCAATTTTACAATTGAGGAATCTATGGCAGACAGAGATTAATTGATTTTCTCAATGTTCCAGCTAGTAAACATCAAGACAAATTCGGATTCTTCCTGTATCCAAGCTTAGAGCTCTATCTAATATGCTACCTAACTGCTGGAGAAACATAGAAAGGCAAAATGCAATCCCTGCTTTCCAAAAGCCCATAGTTTAATGTGGGGGGTTGCAAACAAGCACATTCAAACTATATACAAAATAAATTGGAAAGAATAAACAAAGATAAAGCACTAGATTTCTTCAGCATTCTTTGGGCTAATCACTGCATGTCAATGGGAGTCTTTTTGCTGTGCCAATAGGAGATTCTCCATATATCCCCAGAAAAACATTAATTAGAGGGTGTTACATTACTACATCATATCATCTGATCATTCTACCTTTTAAAAATGTTGATATTTCCACCTCAACCACAATATGAGCATTATTCCATCTCATCCCTACCACATATTTTGGTAATTGTTTTGGGCTGAGTTTGACTCATGTCAGAACACATCAGGTAGTTTTGTTATATCTTTTCCAATAGCATTGCCTCTAGTCTCTATGCCAGTGTGTACATGCATATATATTACCCATAGATACACACACATATATTGCTTTGTTTATGTGTGCATATTTCGACCTCTCTTTATTAAAGGAATTTTGGAAGTGGTTTTGATTTTGATGGGAGATCTGAAAGTCAGACTCTAGAAAATCAGAAAGTTGAATGAAGATAAGTTGATATATTGTTCCTAAAATGGTTTGTGGGGTTATAATATTGTCAAATTATACAAATTATAACACTATTCCTCTGAAAGAGAATGTGAATGAGAAGCTTCATCTTCATATACATCTGTCACTATGAATTCATTATAGTCATAGATTATGAATAATACTTTCCTACAAAAGTATATATCTATATAATAGCTTCTTTAATCTCAATTTCCTGTATCATTTTCCACAGCAGTGGTGTATTTGTCAAGATTAGACAAAGTTTGCTATAAATGTTAACTTATAGAAATATAAAAATAAATTTCAAAAAAGTTGGTAAAAATTTAAAAAGATTTATATTTATTTTTATTTACAACATCATTGTCATTTGATGTTTGTTTACTAGTGGGACCTTTTCAACAATTTTTTACAAAAAAAGGAAATATTGTTAAGTAAAAATGTAAAATGAGAACACATTTAAATGATGGTTAGGATTTATTTTTATTAAAATTACACAAATTATAATCATTTCCTTTAAACACTGAATGTTTTTATGAGTAATTTGTAAGTAGTAAATTCAATAATAAATTAATTAGGGAGTTTGTGACTCTTACTGTAGCAATTAGTAGTAGTAGTAGTTGATGATAATGGTGATTTTCTCCATGTACAGCAGCAAGAAAGAAAAAAAATGTTTTTTTTTTTTCAGTTATATATTGACATTCTTAAAGTTGAAACTAGCTGGAATTATTTGAGTACAGGTAGGCAAAACTACATTTAGGAACTAAATCTTCCTTTATATAACTAAAATTGGTTTTTAATGAAGACTAGTTCCATAATGGAGCAAGGAGATGTCACAGTAGAGAGAGCAGTAGACCTGTGTTCAGGAAGGACTGAGTTGAAATGTGGCCTCAGACACTTAACACTTGTGTGACCCCAGCCAAATTACTTAGTCCTGTTTGCTTCATTTTTTCTCAATCATAAAATGAACTGGAAAAGGAAATTGCAAACCCATGCAGTATTTTTGGCAACAAAACCTCAAACAAGGTCATAAAAAGGTGATCATGACTAAAAATGACTGAACAAGTGAAAAGTTTCCTAAGGCGAACAAGGCTAATTATTATTTTACGGTCCTAGATATTTGACAACAGATGTTTAAAAGCAGATAATTTGCTAATGGTGTTTAAATCTTGGTAAAATAGAGGATGTATTCTTTCTGGAAAGTTCAATTTTGTTGACACAAAAGATACAGCAAATTCTTCTAAAGTTGACTTGTGTAAGTCTCCAAAATTCAGTCTTCTTGCTCTTGAGACATTTGCAATTATTTTAATTTCTTAATGACATTACTTCCTTAGCTTTGTCTTTTGCTCTGCATTTCCAATTTTGATCATCTCTTCTTTCCTAGACTATTGTGTTGACTTGCTAATTAGTTATTTTTTCTTCAACCTATTTCTTCTCTTATTCATTATTCAAAACATTAGTATTCTTTTTAATGTGGCACTCTTTCTATACTTGTTTTTTTGCTATTTTCAATACTTATCAATATTTCTATATGATAAGTGTACTTTATTTTTTTCTTTTTTTAATATAGCTTTTTATATGCAAAACATAAGCATGGGTAATTTTTCAACATTGACCCTTGCAAAAACTTCTGTTTCAACTTTTACCCTCCTTCTCTCCACCTTTTTTTCCTAGATAGCAGGTAGTCCCATACATGTCAAATAAGTTAAAGTATAGGTTAAATACAATGCATGTATACATATTTATACAGCTCTCTTGCTGTACAAGAAAGATTGGATTTAGAAAGAAGGTAAAAATAACCTGAGAAGAAAAAACAAAAACATGAAATAATAACAGAAAGAGTGGAAATGCTACGTTGTGGTTCATACTCATTTCTTCCTATACTTTTGCACTCAAAAGTTCCCTACTATTCAGTAGCTTCTCTATTATTTAACAAATAAAACATGAATTTTTAATCCTGACATTCAAGATCATCTTTGCTTAACCCATGTCCAATAAGCTTTCTCAGCCAAACTCCCCTTAAATATATTTCCAAATAAAATGTTTTTCTATTCTTTCCTCTTCTCTCATCTCCTCATGTAGGAAAAATAGAAGTATACTTTGTTTATACTTGCTTGATATTTGTATTGGATTTCTTTTAGCACCTCCTGCTATTGAAAGCTCAAATTGTCTTTACATTTTAACTCAGATGCCCCCCCTCCTTCCCTCTTTCTGACTTTTTCTTCCACTACTCATCACAGCTAAAATTATTCAAAGATTTTTATTTTGATAGTGTTTGTTATATCTATCTTTGTATTTCCAACACTTAACATAATGTATTTCACATTGTAAATACTTAACCAAGGTCTCTGCACAGAATTCAATGGTTGCTGAATTGTCAAATTGATCTTGTCATTCAATGAGTCTCAAAACAAGGATCTCACAGTTGGACATTTGTTTAGTCACTTGTGAATTATTATTTAATTCTTGCATGAGGTTATCAAGAATGTAAATTTTTTCCCCTTAAGTTTTTAAAAGTAGATTTACCAAAGGAAATAGGTATGCCAATGATATTTGTGCTTATGATACATATAGATGTTTATTTTTTTTTTTACTTTTGAGAATCATTGACATTGGAAAAATTATATACAGATGGACAAATGAGTCAGAAAAATGGCAAAAATAATTGACTGGGTTCCCTGAATTGCAATAGTTTTGAATCATATTTAGGCTATGCATTCCTAAGAAGTGAAGATAAAAGAGACATTGTGGTCAGACTCTTGCTCTGGTTTAGAAAATAGCTTAGCAATGTTTATTTATTTGAAAACTTAAGGTCCTACTTTTTCTATTGAATACTTTGTCAACAGAAGTGTATCACAACTATCCTTTGCTTTATTTGTCATTTTTCCAGTTTTATTATGTCCAAAACCATAATCATACGTTTTGCTTTGCTAAACTTAGTCTGCTTTTCACAAAATAAATAGCATCTCTCCAGCAATTAAGTCCTTTTCAGTTTTCCAATCAAATTGATTTTGAAAAACTAGGATCATCATCATGTTACTGTAGCACCTAGGGAGCTCCCTTTTGTATGTTGGATCCCCAAAGAGTACCTTAGGTTAAATAACTATAGCTCATCAGCTCTTCCTTCTTTTCTATCCAACGTCTTGATATGTTTTAGTCAGCCAGAGGACATCATTCATTCAAAGCAAGTCAATTTAATGAAATGGTATAGTAAGAAAATTAGCAGTAGACTATATATCCCATAAATCTACAGGAATATTTTTTGACATTCTTTCATTCTCAATGAAAAGATTAGTTATGATTATGGAACATACATGATGACATATAGTTGTAGGGAAAACAAATGGATGGGGAATAAGCATAGAAGGCTTTTATGGAAGGGATCTGTATGATTAGGCCACAGGTATGGAAAGCAAACATGCAAAACTTACATATAACCAGGCCACAGACATGACCAACACATCTTGCAACTCCAGTGCTATTGATACCTTTCATGAGATTATGATATTCTCTTTTTGCTGGAAAAATGACTTTGCCCGCTGTGCTGGGCATATAATTCTGGCTTTCATTTTGCTGGGCATTTGCTATAAGTATATGTTTGTGGAGCTTTTTGAAGCTACTAGTTTCTAGACTTCATCTCTTCAGGACAACTTCCTGGCCATAAGGCTCTCATAAACTGAAGCAAGAAGGTGAAAAAGTCTCTTTTGGAGAAACACTAACAATTTGTCTAGTTTATACCTAGACATTATGAGTCACCATAGCACTTTTTATCCATTAAAAATGACTTCAGGTTAATATTAATTTTCTTATTTTAATTCCCTGGGATGACCAATTATTTCAGATAACGATATTGCAGAATTAGATATACCTTGAATCCCCATTAATCCCTTGTGGGGATTTTGTGACCCAAAATCCTATTGCAGAAGACTTTGCTAAAGAAATCACACAGAAATTATGTGAGTGGGAGGCATTATATTCTCCTTAAGCGACCATGAGGATTTATCTAGAGATGTCTTGAAAATGAATAAATAGCAAATGAAAGTTAAAAAGGCATTCAAAGAGGCTTTATACTTCAAGGTAAGAATGAAACCTGAGGATTAGGAGCAAATCTCATTGCCTAGTCATGCTCTTCAGAGATTGATGATCTTTTCAGTAGTTGGGTTTTAACAAATAAAAGGGAAAAAAAAGGTAAATCACAAATTAATAATTAATTATTTAGGGGATATCATAATATACATTTCTCTCATATTACAACATATTTATATTTATGTGTACATATATGTTAAATACAATGAATATGTAATTTTTAAGGCAAGGAGCATTATCTTGCTACATAACAAACTATTGCTATTTTTCCCCTTTAAAGCATCATAAATAAATTTGGTTACTGTCCTAGTAAGCCTGGCATATTTATAATGAATTCTTGATGTTAATGTGTGATAAAAGGTAGAAAACACCTGGTTAATAGGCAGTCCTAATTAAGAGACTGTGTATAGCCCAAACTGATTGTCATATGCTGATGCTCCATGGACATATATTAACTAGTAGGATCCACAACTGGAAAATTAGAATTCAAAGAAACACAGGTTAGAGTGGGTTGTTTCCCAGTTTTCCAAAGGATATCCAGAATCACTTTCATTTTCTTCTGTATCATCAACTTTTGAGCCTTCAGTAGCTGAGGCACCTTTTCTAGATTCAAATAACTTAAAAGAAGCATCTTTTCAGAATCTTTTTTTTTTTTCCCCAAAGCTGGGATTAAGTGACTTGCCCAGGGTCCCACAGCTAGGAGGAAGGATTAAGTGTCTGAGACCAGATTTGAACTCTGGTCCTCCTGAATTCAGGGCTGATGCTCTATCCACTGTGCCATCTAGCTGCCCCCTATCTTTTCAGAATCTAAATGATTATCTTTCTAATCCTCCTTTCCTACTGTTTCCCTAAAAGTCACTTTTACTCCTTAGAGTATTGGTCCTTATTGTTTGGTCTTTTCAGGCCCAACCAAATTTTTGTAGTCTCCATGTGGGATTTTCTTGATAGGGTTTGTTTCCTACAGTGACTTCAGAAACAGAAAACCAATGAACCTTATGTACATTAGATAAACCCTCCTTATAAAATATCTTAGTGTCTCTAATGAAAGAACTATTATCATTTTCAAGGCAAACCATATAAACTACCTTGACTCTGAAACTAGGTAAGCTTGCTTTGAAATATGGACCCAAGATTGTTACACATTTATAAGCTCTAATTTCTTTTCAGGATATGAATTCCACCATACCTAACTGCCCTTAATCTATTCTTGTTTTTTGTTTTTTGTTTTTTTGTTTTTTTTTTGTTGTTGTTGTTTTAATTCTCTGTCCCTTTCCAGTCCCACTTTGCTGACATTAAGACCTATATGTGAGGATTTATAGATTGATATAGGTTCTAGGCTTTAGCCTTGTACCCAAAACAAGATTTTTTTGGGATAAGGGAAGGATCGTAATCAGTTCTCTACCTTCTTCTTCTTCTCTTGTCCTTTTCTCTTGTTTTCAGTTAAGTCCTATAGATTTTCTCTTAAATCAGTAAAACAAAAAGATTAATTGTTTTCAGGCTTCAATCATTCAAAATGTTCTGCTAAATTTCTTCAGTTTCAGCAACAGTGATAATTCCTTATAAAATCTGGTAATTATATTTGATATATGATTATCTTTATTCCCCAAATTGATTCACCAAAAACGAGTTTTTATAGCATATTTCCACAGCCCTGTACGGCGATGTTTGAAATTCTAAGCAATTACACACCTGCCCACCTACAATTTCTATCATTTCAGTCCCTTATGCACTCTGAACCCTGCTGATCCATTATGAACTGGAGATTGAGTACTACTTCCATTATCATTAACTCTTTTTCAATGCATACCTAGGTAGTTGCCAAATATAAGGATGAGGAACAGAGATAGAGTGCTGTTCCTTCTATTCTTGTGATCACTAGCAATTTATCTCAGAACACTGTAATTCAATTCAACAAGTCTGTATTAAGTTCTTATTGTGTGAATATCAATTCTACACATGTAAAGTTAAATGCAAACTAAGATAATAATCTGGATAGTTATGCTACTTTTATGGCAATTAAATCCGCTGACAATCATTTTTGGTGGCAAGCAGAGAAAGTGATTATCTAAAAAGTTCTACCCACATAAAAAAATCTCTATCTGCTTTATGCAGTCATAATCTTCATATATAAATACATATCCACAAATGTGAAAACCAAAAACTAATCTGTTGAACTACAATGATGAGATTCTGTTTTACACGTGGATGATGCTGTTGACTTTGAATAGTACTGAGAGATCTTTGACAACATAAAGAAAAAGTGTAGATAGCACCTTTCTCAAAGCATTTTATCTTTCAAATTCTATTACATCTTACATAGAATCCACAAAACATTTATAAAAAAAGACTCTTTTTCCAAAAATGGCTTAAAGAAGGAGTTATTTACATTGACATTTTTTAATATATTGGGAAACATTGTGCATGCCAGAAAACTGAACACAAATTATGGTCATAACAGTTATTGAAAGAATTAGAAATGTAAAGTACTCATAAATCATAATTTAAAGAGTCAATTATTTGTAGAGATCACTATAACTAATTTAGATAGATCTGTACAGATAAAAATTTTGCAAGTACATAATTTAGTCTTTGATCTGATGCTAGAAATATCCATATTTAATAAATAATATTTTAATTATTATTTACTGTAATGTAATCATTATTATAAGATGGGTTTGAGTCGTGGCTCTGTCTTACTTATTATGTAACTATAGGTTAGTTATTTAGCCTTGGCTCAGCTATCTTAGATGTACAATGGATATTATAGTGTGTGTGAGTATGTGTGTGTGTGTGTGTGTGTGTGTGTGTGTGTGTGTGTGTGTGCGTGTGTGTGTATGTATGTATATGTGTGTGTGTGTGTGCATCTGTGCACTACTGCTGCATTAGCAGCAAAGTACCATAGCTATCCAAAATCTACATGAGGATTCTTGTGGGGAAAACATTTACAAATTGTTTTGAGCTATATAAAATGCAATATTATCATTTCCTAAATAATTACATAAGCTATCAGTTGAAACTTATGTCAGAAGTTTTACATGAAAAAGTGCCAATATATCAGACCCTATGATTCCATAAGGCAACAAAAATAGCGAGCCTAGGCAAATAAAAGAAACACAAATTTTATTATGAATCTCAAATGACTTTGATGAAAGACAGAATTTCCTACATTACTTCAAGAATAATTTCATAATGTACTTGTTTTTGTTCTCCTTGTTAAACAAGGAAACAAGCATCTTTTAATAACAGCTTGATTTTTAGTTAAACATTAAATAAAAAGTTTTCAGTTTTTAATGAATAATATGTTAATCATATTTGATAGTTGTTGTATGAAAAGACATATTTGCAGCTTTTAATGAATAATACATTACTTGTATTTGGTAGCTGTTGCATGAAAAAATATATTTTCCTTTTTAGGTTTCCCCACCTGCCACTTAAGAATAAAATAAATACCAGGAGTTCTCAAACTACTGCCCATAGGCCAGATGTGGCCCACCGAGGATGTTTATGTGACTGCCAGTTTATGGCAAAAGGGCTGAGGGGCAGAGACAGAGTGTGAGTTTTTGTTTTTACTATATTCTGGCCCTCCAACAGTCTGAGGGACAGTGAACTGGCCCCCTATTTTAAAAGTTTGAGGTCAGATTTAAATAATTGGAAAGACATTCAGTGCTCTTGGATAGGCCGAGTGAATATAATAAAGATGACAATACTCCCCAAACGAATCTATTTATTTAGTGCTATACCAATCAGACTCCCAAGAAACTATTTTAATGACCTAGAAAAAATAACAACAAAATTCATATGGAAGAATAAAAGGTCGAGAATTGCAAGGGAACTAATGAAAAAAAAGTCAGAGTAAGGTGGTCTAAGTGTACCTGATCTAAAGCTATATTATATAGCAGCAGTCACCAAAACCATTTGGTATTGACTAAGAAATAGACCGGTCGATCAGTGGAACAGATTAGATACAAAGGACAAAAAAATGTACATCTATAGCAATCTAATCTTTGACAAACCCAAAGATACCAACATTAGGGATAAAAATTCATTATTTGGAAAAAAAAACTGTTGGGAAAACTGGAAATTAGTATGGCAGAAATTAGATATGGACCCACACTTAACACCATATACCAAGATAAGATCAAAATGGGTCCATGATTTAGGCATAAAGAATGAGATAATAAATAGATTAGAGAAACAGAAAATAGTCTATCTCTCAGACCTCCTCAGAGGAGGAAGGAATTTATGACCAGAGGAGAACTAGAGATCATTATTGTTCACAAAATAGAAGATTTTGATTACATCAAACTAAAAAGTTTCTGTACAAACAATACTAATGCAAACAAGATTAGAAGGGAAGTAACAAATTGGGAAAATATTTTTAAAAGGAAAGGTTCTGACAAAGGTCTCATTTCCAAAATATATAGAGAACTGACCCTAATTTATAAGAAATTAAACCATTCTCCAACTGATAAATGGTCAGAGGATATGAACAGACAATTCTCAGATGATGAAATTGAAATTATATCCACTCATATGAAAGTTTTCCAAATCACTACTGATCAGAGAAATGCAAATTAAGACAATTCTGAGATACTACTACACACCTGTCAGATTGGCTAAGATGACAGGAACAAATAATGATGAATTTTGGAGGGGATGTGGGAAAACTGGGACACTGATACATTGTTGGTGGAGTTGTGAAAGAATCCAGCCATTCTGGAGAGCAATTTGGAACTATGCCCCAAAAGTTATCAAACTGTGCTTACCCTTTGACCCAGCATTGCTGCTATTGGGCTTATATCCTAAAGAAATACTAAAGAGCGGAAAGGGACCTGTATGTGCCAAAATGTTTGTGGCAGCTCTTTTTGTTGTACCTAGAAACTGGAAGATGAATGGATGTCCATCAATTGGAGAATGGTTGGGTAAATTATGGTATATGAATGTTATGGAATATTATTGTTCTGTAAGAAATGACCAACAAGAGAAATACAGAGAGGCTTGGAGAGACTTACATCAACTGATGCTGAGTGAAATAAGCAGAACCAGAAGATCGCTGTACACTTCAATGCTGTATGAAGAGGTATTCTGATGGAAGTGGAAATCTTCAACATAAAGAAGATCCAACTCACTTCCAGTTGATCAATGATGGACAGAAATAACTACACCCAGAGAAGGAACACTGGGAAGTGAATGTAAATTGTTAGCAATACTGTCTATCTACCCAGGTTACTTATACCTTCGGAGTCTAATACTTAAAGTGCAACAAGAAAATGGTATTTACACACATATATTGAATCTAGGTTATATTGTAACACATGTAAAATGTATGGGATTGCCTGTCATCGGGGGGAGGGCGTAGAAGGAGGGGGGGATAATTTGGAAAAATGAATACAAGGGATAATATTATAAAAAAATTACTCATGCATATATACTGTGGAAAAAATTCTAAATAAAAAAAAGTTTGAGGTTTACTATATTAGAGAATTGAAAATTTATTAACAACTATAGAAAATAATACATATGAAGTCATACAAAAAGTCATACATATTAGCCATGCTGCAAAAAGAAAACGTAGACCAAAATAGTAAATATATATTTATGTGTGTATGTATATACATTTATATGCATAGACAGATATGCTTCAATCTGTATTCTTTACAATGTTGTTATTACTATATGCAGTGTTTTTCTGGATCTTCTCACTTTATTTTACATTAATTCATATGTCTTCCTAGTTTTTTTCTGAAATCATCCTGTTCATCATTTTTTTCACATCACAATAATATTTTATCACAATCAACTATCACAACTTGTTCAGCCATTTCCTTCATTGATGGGCATCTCATTAGTTTCACATTATTTGCTTCATATATTTGCTTCGATCTGTATCCCAAGTTCAGTTTTTTTCTCATTTATTCATTGAAATTGTCTTAGACTATTGTTTTGATAGGTGTGAGAAAGTAAATCCAGAGTTGTTTTTCTTTAATTACTAGTGATTTCAAGCATTTTTTTCCTGACTGAATTCCTTCTGAAAAGTGCCTGTTCATAACATCTGACCATTTATCAGTTGGGCTTTGGCTCACATTTTTGTAATTTTGGACAATTTCCTATAAATTTTGGAGATGGGACCTTTATCAGAGAAACTTGTTATAAATTCCTCTCCAGTTTTTAATTTTCCTTCTAATTTTTACTACATTAGTTTTGTTTGTGCAAAAACTTTTAAATTTCATGAAAACAAATTATCCATTTTATTCCCCAAGATTTTCTCTTTTTTTCTTATATAGTTATAAACTCTTTTTTTAACCAAAGAAATGACAGTTACATTTCCCCATGTTATCTTAATTTATTAATTATATCCCCTAATTATTTATCTAATTTGATCTTACTTTGTTATATGGAATGAGCTATTAGTCTATGTCTAGTTTCTGTCAAACTGCTTTCCAGTTTTCCAAGTAATTTTTGTGAAATGTTGCGTACTTATCCCAAAAGTTTAGATCTTTATCTTAATAAAACATTAGGTTATGATGGTCATCTGCTATGTATTATGTATGTATGAATTTATTTATCAAATGGAATTATTGATCCACATTCTATTTCTTAGTCATTACCAGGTTATTTTGATAATTATTGTTTTGTAATATAGTTTGAAATTGGGAACTGCTAAAGCTTCTTTCACATCTTTGTGGTTTATTACCCATTGATTCTTTTGATATTTTGACATTTTATTCTTCCAAATAAATTGTATAGAATTTTTTTCTAGCTCTAAACAATATTTTGTTAATTAATTGACATGGTACTGAATAAGTAAATTAACTTATATAGAATTGTATTGACTTGGCTTACCCATGAGTAATTAATATTTCTCCAATTCTTTAGAACTGTGTTTATTTATATCAAAAGTACTTGGTAATAGTGTTCATATCATCCATGGGTTTGTCTCAGTAAGCAGATTCCCAAGTATTTTATGTTGTCTCCAGTCATTTTAAGTGGATTTTCTCTTTCTATCTCTTGTTGCTAAGTTTGCTGATTTTGTATAGAAATGCTGATGAACTATGTATGTTTATTTTATACTGTGCAACTTTGCTAAAATTAAAAATTATTTCAACTACTTTTTAATTGATTCTTTTCTTAAGTATTTCATAATATCATCTGCAAAGAGTGATGTTTTCTTTTTTCTCATTACCTTCAATTTCTTTTTTCTTGTATTATTATGAAAGCTTGTATTCCTACTACAGTATTGAATAAAAGTGGTGATAATGGACATCCTTGCTTTCTTTGCTCCTGATCTTATCCTTATCTCTATAATAGATAATGCTTCTTTATTGAGATATTTAAAAATAACTTTTCCATACTATTACTTAAATTTTGTTAAACCTTAGATGATTTGCATGTGTCATTTTGTGGCAAACCTGAACCAACAAATTGACCAGAGTGAATCTAAACATAAAACAATGAGATGCAGAGTCATCTTGGGGATCCTAGCTACTGTGAGTGCCGGAAGAAGAAAAAAAAATCATAAGAAGAACAAGTCTAAAATGAAGAGAAAGTTTTATTATTATTATTATTATAGAAAGAGTTACAGAAATTTTAAAAGAAGAGAAAAGCACATAAAGAAGAACAACATAGTAGTTCTAAGGTCCACATGGGTGAAGATAAAAGAATTGATAACAGGGCTGGAAACTATGTCTTAAAAATAAAATAAAAATAAATCCTTCCAAAATAAGATATATTCTGGGAGAAGGAGAGAGGAAAGAATACTATTCAACTTATGACTGATGAGAGAATTCTAAGTCTCCCAAAGTATCACAGTGAGTGGAAAAATCTGAATGGCATACTGAAAGGAAAAAAAAAATTCCCAGAAATTGAAGACAAAAGGAAAAGAACTAATGGACAAAATACAGATATCAGTAGCAGAAAAAAAAATCAATCCATGATTGGATTGGAGAAAGAAATTCAGTCACACACACACACACACACACACACACACACACACACATACACACACTTATATACTTATACACTATTTCAATTCTATTACCACTCTGCAATTTTCTTCAAATTTATTTGTATTATCTACTGGTTTCTTTTTTTCCTTTTTTTTTTTTTGTTCCTTTCATTAAATGTTAGTTTTTAATTCCCTAATTCTTATTCAATTGGTGGGGTGAATAGTTAAATTATTTAGAGAATTTTTGGTTCCTTCAATATTTTTATTTTTTATTTTCATTATCCAGCTTTTTATACTTTTTGCAATTTAAAAAAATATACTGATGGTTCAATTTGTATTTCTAGGTCTTTTATATTTTGCCTTTATTTTTCATATTTTAATTTTTAAAATTTGATTACTTTTCAAGCCATGTAGGGATCTATATTTGTTTCTGTATTATAATTATTTTAAATGGGAGGCTTTGGAATGGAAGTAGGGATGAAATTTCACATCAGTAAGGCTGAGACCTGGCACTGACTAGGCACTGATAAGATTGAGGAATAAAGACCTTTTGTCTCTGGTGTAAACCCTGGGAGAACATTCAGTATATCTTCAGATGCTGTTAGTCGATATCAGAGACTGCTTTAGGGTGGCAATTAAGCTTATTAAACTTATCCTTCTGTCCCTCAGATTCAATAGCTGTTGTTATGAATCTTTATATTGGCTGTATCCTTTTATGAATCATTCTACATTTTTTATGAGTCTTGTCAGTTTCAACTCCATAATGTTTCTCTTAGTCATGTGTGTCTATTCACTCTCATTGACTCAGTCCAGTCCCTCATCCTCCCTCACCTGAATCATTGCTCTAGTTTCCTAATTGATCATCCTGCCTTCAAGTTTGTCCTTTCTCTAATTCATCCTTTGTACAATTGTCAAAATGCTGTTTTTCAAGTACAAGTCTAATCACTTCACCCCCTTATTGTACAGAAAAACAAAAGCATTGACTTTACACCCTGAGAACATAGGTTCAGATTCCATTTTTGACATTATTCATGTGACCTTGGATGTTAACCACCTCAGACCTTAATGTGCTCATGTGTAAAATGAAAGGGTTAGACTACAAGACCCCTGATGGCTTTTTAGCTTTAGATCCCTTATCTTATGATCTTTAGAGTTGTTTATAAACTTTTCTGATATTAAAATATGTTTATAATATGAATTTATCTTACCTTTTTAATCTCATTAGAAGTTGTTTCCCTTTACACACTTTATAGGTGGATACAAGTACACAGTAAGTATTCAATAAATGCTTGTTAATTTGATTCATTATTTTCTCTCTCATCTCTATAACTTTAAATAGGCTATCCATAATGCATAGAATCCTCTTCTTTTGAAGATCCTGAGTTTCCTTCCAATCTTATCTCACATACAAACTACTTCCATGATTCTTCAGCTGCCAATGTTCCTTTTCTTCACTTTGCATTTATTTTATATGTACCTATCATGTATAGATTTATACATGTTGTTATTGTTGCTATAATATAGTATACTTAAGGGTAGGGATTGTTTTATTTAGGTCTCTGTGTCCCTAGAACCTAAAAATACCTGTCATGTAGTTGATTTCTTGATTTACTTATTGTTTAGGGGTCAGTGGGGCTCATTTAATCACATCAATGGTCCAAGCCCCATGTCCTTAGTCATGTCCATCTTTCATCACTTCTGTAAAACATATTTCAAGTAAATTTTCATTATCATGTTGTTTTGCTTGAGTAGGTAAAAAAGGAAGAATAAAATGTGAATAGTAACAAATTCAGTCCCCCCTCCTTTTATAAATATTGGCTTTCATTAACATGTTCCTCTCATGTGCCAAAAGTAAAGGAAAGGTTGAGTTATCAGCTATTTACAGAATCATAGGGTTGGCAAATGGGTCCGAATCATTTATTATTTACCAATTAATCAACCAACAAGCATATTTATGGCAGAGACAGTGCTAAATTCTGAGGTTATAAATAACAAATGAAACAATACTTAGGTGCAAGGAGCTTTATTCAAACAGGGGAAGGAATAAGAGAAGGAATCATGTTCCCTTCTGACTTTCCTCAATTTGGCTTAGTATGATCTCACCACTTCTGTTGCTTTGACAAATTATCTACTACTAAAAGAACTGAAACTACCTTCAGGAAGGCAAAAAGCAGATCAAGGCATTGATTTACATTCTTTTTGTGACTACCATTCATATGCCTTTCACCATGAAATATCATCTGCTTAGCTATCCGTACATCAGACTCAGAACACAGGGAGATTGGTAATAATGCAGGACACACCTTCTTCCTGTCTTTTAGACATTGAATCCTTGTGTGTGAGAGAGATAGGGTGGTAAGTGAGGGCAGAAGAGAAAACAATCAAGTGAATCTTCTGCTACAAGTGGTTTACATAAATTTCTTAGGTAACTAACCCATTTCTCTAGCTATTATATATATATTATCCCTATTAGCATTAATGAGAAATACAAGGCTGGGGAATTACCCTAATTTAGTAAAGACTGCTGAGTTGAAAAATTAGATTAAGCTTCTATCACTTGAGTGGAGAATATATAATAGAACTAGTATAACCCATACCATTTACATCTGAATCCTTAGCACTGGTCTATAAGACATGAAAGCTAATGTAATATTATAGAAAAAAATCTCAAAATGAGCAATCAAAAAGCCCCCTATTATTTGCCAGTGATTTCATTTCACCTCTCATTTATGTGTAGCAATGAGGCGTGAAAATTGTTCTTTAGTTGTCTAAAATTGATCAGTAAATGGCACTGCAGCACATTTTTATGCAATTTAATGTAAATGGGTGAGGTGCACTTTACAATTAATTCCTGGGTTTAATTTTTAAAATAGGCAATATCCAAAATGAAGTTGTACCTCCTGTTCATGGGAGGTTTCTACTGAATGATTCATTAGCTCTTTTAAGTCTAGTTAACAATAATGCTCCTTTTGTAAGGTCCTTTTCCTTTAGAAAAGCCTTCCAAATGAGTAATTTTTGAACAAATTATACCCAATGAAAATTGAATAATACAGTGAAGCATATTTGTATATTTTTATTGTATCACAAGTTAGCAATGTCCATATTCAGAGTGCACATTTTAAAGTCCAATCAGGGCCTGAAAATTTTCTGGCAAATGTTTTCTATGCCAAATTATCATCCAGTAAAGAACTGAATAATAATCATTTCAAAGTCATTGGAACTAAATGACACTTATTCTCCCTTATGACTAAACCCTTTCATAGAAGTAAGTGATGAATAAAGTTAAGAGGCTTATTAAAAATATTCATTCTCTTAAGAGTCCATTGAATATGTTGATTTAGTTGATGCTATTAGAATGAATGTTTGGTTTTGAATACCCTTCTAGGCTGCTTAACTTTCTTTTGCTTCATCATTATAGAGTGCTCCATCATCTTGAAACTGTGTTTCAGAAATTTGCTCAGTTGCTTATATAATTGGGTTTACATTATTATTCAACTTTAGGAAAATGATTGATATAATCATTTTACAAACAAAAACACCTTGTAACATAATCAGAAAAAAACTTGTGACAAAATAAAAATTGAAAAAGTGATTCAAAAGCATATAGCTAAAACTTAAATATACTGCAAGAGCAAATTTCCAGAATTTTTTTCCTTCTTTTTGTTTTTTTGGTTAAATTTTAAATTTAAATACAAAATAGGAAATGAAGAAAAGTGTTACCATGTGCATAGCAGAACATGAGAGGATTCAAAACATGTAGCAATACACTTCCTTTTTAAGAAAGCCTATATAATAAATTCTAAACATTATAATTAGAGCTGTCCATCTTTTCTTTGTTTTCTTTTAGGTTTTTTTTTTTTGTTGTTGTTCTCTGAATGCACTTTTTACTTTATTATTTTTCCTCTTTCCCCACCTTCTGTTCCTCCAAGAGGATTACACCTAAATATAGATTCCCTCTCTTGTCCTCTTTTCCCTCCTTTTACACTTACTTTCTTTTTTCTTTTTGAAAGCAGAAGGATTTTATGCTTTTCTAGAAATATATGTATTGTTCTCTCTTTAACCCATTTCCGAAGAGAGTAGGATTTTGTAACTGCCAGTTCTCCTCCCCCCTTGAATTACTATGTGTGAGTTCTTCCTCTACATCTCATTTGCATAAGGCAATTATTCTTTGTACCTTTGTCTACATGGTTTTGCTTTTTATAATCATACCATACTCAGCTCTACCCCAATCTTTCTTTCAAACCACCTAATTACTAATGATAATCTTAGAGATAAAATTTACATCTCCATAGTTAAAGGATAAACAATTTGTCCTTATTGAATCATTTGTAATTAGTTTTTAATATTTGCTTTATATTCTTCTTGGATCTTATATGTCCAATTTTCATAAAAATGACAGAAATCACAGAAATTAAATTACTGGAATTTAGGGTTTGTTATAATTAAATTACTCATGAAAGTGCAAAGAAGTCTGGTAAAACAGTCATACATGAAAATATAATTTTCAAATTAAGGGTTGGTAGGCTAGTTAAATTTAAATTATTTTTTTTTTAGAACACATCCTAGCTTAGATCTGGTTACTGTGTTGAACTCTGAGACCTTATAGTTATAATTTATTCATTTTTAAACTATGGAGATTATCTAGATTATCTCTAAAGCCCATTTTAGGTCTAATCTTATATCATGTAAGATCATTTGAAATTTAGTTGACCTGAGTTACGGATGTATCTCTTAGTACAGCCATTCTTCCCTCTGATACTGCCAGTACTCTATTGCAAGTCCTCAATGATGGGGGCCATAGCCCCTTTGAGATTCCTTGTCTGATCTCTGACTTC
This sequence comes from Sminthopsis crassicaudata, assembly GCF_048593235.1. Classification (NCBI taxonomy): domain Eukaryota; kingdom Metazoa; phylum Chordata; class Mammalia; order Dasyuromorphia; family Dasyuridae; genus Sminthopsis; species Sminthopsis crassicaudata. The sequence goes on along the minus strand of NC_133617.1, from coordinate 550,866,971 downwards.
TATGGGACTGATCTTTTATTACAAGATCTGGTCAAGCCAGTTTGGGCTGTATCCAGCCCCCACCGGATCTGAGCTGGCTTGGATTTTCTCAACCCCCAACTATCTGCTCAGGTTTCCCCAAAACAGTTTCTTCCTTATCTGAAAAGCCCTCCAAGAATCTGGCCTTCCAGGAATCAGCCTGGGCTCCACCCATATGCCCCTTCAAGCAGATAAAACAGCCGAGGTGGAATCATCCCTTGGCAGAGAGTTGAAACATGCAAGCACTATGCTTTGCATCACAGACTCTCTGTCCTGCCACTTTCGGTATCTTCCTCTATCTAATGCCTTTTACTAACCAGACTTTAACCTTGCTTCCAAACCTTGCACTTGGTTCATACCAGCCTTGTGTCCACCAACTGGCATCCCCTTGCAGACACTTTGGTCTTCCTGGAGGCCAAACATCTGTCTATCCCTTTATTATCAATAAAGACTTTGTTTCCATACAGCATTGAGTAGCGAATTCATTCTCTACCGAACCTGCCTGATGGTTACTTTGGGAAGGAGAGAGATAATCAGACCCAGGAGGAAAGGAACTGACCTATCTCGGTTTAGAACCTCAGTTTACTCCTCATCACTCAATACCTTAGGCCTTGATTACTGTAATATTCTTCTGGTAGATCTGCCTATCTTAAATCTTTCCCCACTCCAATCTACTATCCATTGAGCCACTAGGTTTTCCTAAAATGCAAATATGATTATGTCATGCCTTCTTACTCATTAAACTTCAATGGCTTTTTTTTTTTTTTGTCCCCAGGAGCAAAATACAGATTGTTCTGTTTGGGATAACCATTCATAACCTAACCCTTTCCATATGTTCTCAAAATATATTCTTTAGTTCAGTAACACTGGATTCCTGGATGTTCCACAAACAGAGGCTGTATCTCTTGTCTCTGAGCATTTTCTCTGGATGTCTCCTGTGCCAGATGGAATCCTCTCCTTTCTGACTTCTGACCTTCATGGCTTCCTTTCAGTACCAATTAAAATCACATTTTTCTATAGAAAGGCTTCCCTACCCTACCTTAATTCCAGTTCTTTCCCTCTTAATTATTTATTATTTACCTGTACATAACTTTTTCTGAATATGTTTACACATTGTCTTCCCCAATAGATAAGAAGTTACTAAGTACAGGAATTTATCTTTTAGTCTCTTTTTGTATTCCCTAATACTTAGCTCATAGCCTGATGCATAGTAGGTGTTTAATAGTTATGGAATGAAGTAATGGACACATCCATAGAAAAGTTAGTTAATCATATCTTTGGTCTAATTTCATTTGTTCCAGTGCTGTAAACCAGTGTTTCTAACTTTAAAATTGTCATCATCTTCATTCTTGTGTCATATAAGGTAAGGATTTCCTTTGACTTTAGCTGAAAAAATTAAAGAGGAACATATCAGACTGGATTGCTTTTGTCTTAAACACACACACACACACACACACACACACACACACACACACACACACTTTAATCTAATTTTTGTCCTCCAGCTTCTGGAATCAGAATTGAGCTAAAGTTCATGTCACAATTTGGCAATACAGTTTTTTACTGAAGGTTTATTTCTTTTTTCACATGTGTCATTGCCAGTTTCCATGACTGTGGCAAATGTGTCCTGAATGGGAGATGCTGAGTTCTGAAATCCTGATAAATATTCCCCAAATTAAATTGTGTTTACTTTTAATTATTTTTGGATTTAATGTAAATATATGTTTGTGTAAACATACATATGCATACATATACATACATATGCATATATTTCATTTTTACTAACAACTTCTGAAGATTCCCCTCAAATGAATCTTTTCAGTAGCCATATAGTTTTACATTCCAACCTCATTTCAAATTTACTCAATTCAAATGATAAATGAAAGCTGCAGGGCCTACATTTAGATATTACCTTTCAATTGAAAATTGCTCAGAGAGAAAAGACTTTCCAATTGTTTTCTCAAATCATAAGACTCAAACCTAGAAAATAAATTGTTGTTTGCCTCTGAATATAGAAAAAAAGAATTTTCTTCGTTTTGGAATACCTGCCTAGGGGTAGAAGAAATGTTCATTTGAAAATCTGCTCTACCACATGCTTTGCAGAAGGGAATATCTTGATTGGACCTGATAATTTTCCTTCATTTCAAACAACCAACTGGGGCTAATTTGAATTCTTTCTCCATGCTTCTTTTTTGTTGTTACTGTTGTTGTAAAATATGAATTTTTTGCTTCTTCTTTTCACTTTTATTTTATTTTTCTCTTTTATTTTCTCTTATTCTTTCAGGCTAATTTATATATTCATGTATATGTATGCATCCATGCATCTATATATGTGTGAATATGTAAGGATGGAGATCAGTCACCCCAAACCACTTAGCCCCAAGATTTTATTAGATGAAAATATATAGAAATTATATCAATCTCATCTAGGTTTTAATGGTGAAAAGTGTCAGAAAATACATTTAGAGCTAATCAGTTTAGATTCAATGAAGAAAAAAATCTTTAAGAATCTACAAACAGCCAATCAGAGAATAGGGCCTATGCCTAAAGAAAGTGACAAAAAAGGTTTTTAGTCCCTTTGCCATACATGATCTCTAATAAATCCTTGGATTTCTTATCTATTTCTGGGAGCTTATGTCACAAACTTTGGAGGCAGATGTTTTGTATCAAATACTGTACTATACCATTTTAGCCCTTGCTCTAAAGCTAATTGTCTGCCTGATTAATTGATATCCATTGATAATCATGGAAGAAAGCATTTAGATGAAGGATCATTAGATATAGATATCATTCTATTCTTCTGAATTAAATCTAGAACTCTGATGATGTATATTAGCTGAGCCCATCTTAATTAAAGTAAAGGAGAATAACTCCTATTTCTGTTGATGATTCCCAATTCCTTAGGTTCAAAGCCTTAAGTCATCCCTGACTTTTCACCATCTCATTCTCCTTTTCCAATTTGCTGCTAAAGGCTATTGATTTCACTTTTGCAAAGTTTCAAATACTTTTCTTTTCTCTTTTTCTGAGAAGGTACCTTAGTACAAGCCCTTATCACCCAAAGTTAGACTATTGCAATAGCAATGATGAGTCTGTTTCCCGTAAGTCTCTCCCTACTCTAACCCATCTTCAATCAGTCACCAAAGTGATTTTTTTTCTAAAACAAATATCTGATTAAGTCATCTCCCCACATAATGAACTTCAGTGGCTTCTTTTTATTTCCAGAATTAAATACAACATTCTGTTTGGTTTCCAAAGACTTTCATAATTAAACTGCTTCCTATATTTCTAGTTTTCTTATATCTGACTTATTCCCTGACGTGTACTTTTTGACCTAGTGACACTGGTCTCTTTGCTGCACCATGAAAAAGACATTCCTTTTCACTTGGGGTATTTCTCTTGCTAGTCCCTGTATTCAGAATGTTCTCCTTTCTCATCTCTACCTGTTGACTTCAAGTCTCAACTAAAATACCATTTCTAGAGTAAGCTTTTCCTAACTCTTGTTAATTATAGTACCTTCTCCTTTTTAAGTGTTCCCTGTTTTTCCTATATAACTTGTTGTTTTTAAATATTTATTTGCTTACTACCTCCATTTGATTTTGAAAGGTTGTCTTTTATCTGTTTTTTTTTTTTTTTATCTCCAGCTCTCAGCAAAATGCCTGATACATAGTAGTCACATAATACATAAGACATTTCCAAAGATCCTTCATTATCTCTAAGACTTGGAGTATGCTAAGTGCATTCCTGCCTTCTATATATTTCTTCTGTCATAGATAACAAAGCTTTAGATAAGCAAAGGTAAATCTATCCCGTGGGAAAACAGATGAGGTACTAATTTGAAAAAAAGTAATAATTAGACCAAGTACTTAACATGCTCCCCACCATCCTCTTATCCCCCTTTCAACTCCACCTAAATTTGAAGCAGAAATTTCAAGTACTCAATGTCCATAAAGTAACTGGAAATTTTGACTTCTTCATATGTCAATCAATAAACATTTTAAAAGTGCTTGCTATGTGTCTGGTCTGCATTACAAACTGATTTTGTCACCCAATAATTTTCTCACAAGAATCCATTTGCTAGGCTTGATAACTATTTTGATGTGTTAGCAATTACTAGTGAGAACACATAACTGTAGAATTAGAGCTAGAATGGAACTTTGATTAATTCAATTAAAATCTATCAATTTACAGATGGGGAAACATAGCCTAAGGTATTATGTAATTTTTTTCAAGGTAACATAGGTAACAAACAGAAAAAAGGATTTGAGCAAATATTCTCAGATTACAAATCCAGACTTCTTTTTACTATGTTATAATTCAAACAACATTTTTAACTGCACAATATATATCAGTATATCTATATGTATATATATATATATATAGATAGATATAGATATGCACATATCTATATCTACATCTATATATATTTGTGAGAAGTGAAAAAAGAGAAGCTAAAATTATCAATTCAATGAGAAAACAATTAGGCTGAGAAAAGAATGCTATCACAAGCACAATCTACTTATTCTCTGATATATATATATATTGGCTATAATCCAATTACTGGGCTACTCCCAGAATATATTGGTCAGAAATTAGATTACTTAACTAGCATTGTATATTTTAATTCTTTACTTTATGTACTTTCTTCCATAAAATAGTATTTTATTATACAGTGAATAGGTATCTCTGGGTAAATATGTCTGGCATGAGAACAATGAAATCAGATGATATATGTTGCTAGGGTTGAAATTTAATGGAGACATGATTTCTAGGTTTACTTCTGATCAGAAAAATTGTTGTAAGAATTGCTGAGGTGGTCACTGAGGCACTGCTATAAGGATTTTAAAGTAATGGAGAATGGGATAGATGCTATGAAATTGCATTTGAGCAAATGCTCTTCCTTTTTTTTCAAAAAGAGAAAGAAGTTTGATTTAAACACACTAATCATGTATATTTCAATTCCTAAAATTTATAGAACTGGAAGGAGGAGAAAAAAATTTAAGAGGAAAAAAACATATAGGAGAGGCATACTAGCAAACATCTCTTTAGCTTATCTCTTATCCAGTCTGTTGATTCTACCTTTATATATTTATTTCTTATATCTGCCTCCTTCTCCCCTCTCTCCTCTGACACTGCTTCTACATTGTGAAATACCTCATCATCTTATATCTGAACTATTGATTCTCAAATCTATTATTTTGTCCCCCTGCCTCAAGTCTCTTTCCAGCATCAAGGTCCCAGACCCCTGTACCAGTCAGCCAGTAGTGGAACATGATGGCAGAAGACAGGAATAGTCCTTGGGGGAAATTGAATTGACAACAATGGCTGTCAATTCTTTCTCTACCAATAGGTGATAAGGAGTCAGACAACTATTTAGAAAGAGATTACTGGGATCCTTTTGCTGGCACTGGCTGCAGGACTCTGCATTGCCCATTCAAGGATCCAAGTAAAAATTCAGTATTATAATAATTAGTTGCAGTCCCAATGTGACAAAGAGCACTAGCACACTGGATCTGCAATATCAGGGGTTGGGGACCCTAGTTACAATTCCATTATATAAAAGTATGGTCACAATCACTCATGGGAGCTAAAAAAGTAGTAAACATGACTCTCCTTATATCATATAACCCTGGAGGAACTGAAAACCTAAAGATGACCAGGACTAATTCTGAAAACAGCTACACGAAAAACATGAAACTTGGAACAATGCCCCTTCCATGGTACACAACTTTAACAAAAAAGTTAAAAGTCAAGAAATAGGCTGAAAAAATGAGGAAGCAACAACGAAAAGAACCTAATTCTCAAAAGTTTCTATGGTGACAGGCAAGATCAAAACACACAAGAACAACAAAATCAAAATTGCTATATCCAGAGCCTCAAAAAAATTGGTCTCAGGTACAAAATAATATCTGTACTTCAAAAGAGATTTTCAAAATGAAATAAGAGAGGAAGAAAAAAAATTGGGTAGAGAAATATGGGGCAAAAATCCTGAAAAAGAAATCAACTGCTTGGTAAAACAGTTACAAAACAGTACTGAAGGAAACAGCACCATAAAAAACAGAATTATCCAAATGACAAAAGGCACAAAATTTATTGAAGAGAACTCCTTAAAATTAATATTAATTAAATGGAAAGAGAAATATAAAAACTCACATAAGAAAATAATTCCTTAAAATTAGAATTGGACTAGTAGAAGTGAAGCTGATAGAAGTTCTATAAGATGTCATGAAAACAACAAAAATCAAAAGAATGAAAAAATGGAAGAAAATGAAAGAAATATTTCAATGGAAAAACAACTTATATGGAATATGGATGGAGGAAACCTAATTTAACAATAATTGGATTACCCCAAAGTCATGATCAAAGAAAGAGTTTAGGCATAATCTTTCAAGAAATTATCAAGGAAAACTTAACTGATATCCTAGTCAGTGAGAAAAAAAGAGAAATTGAAAGAATCCACTGACCACCTCCTGAAATATCACTAAAAGAGAATTTCCAGCATTAGTACAGCAAAATTTCAGAACTCGTAGTTTAAGTAGAGAATATCATAAGCAATCAAAAAGAAACAAATTTAAATATAATAGAACCACAGTTAGAACAACACAAGATTTGGCAGCTTCTCTCTTAAAATACCAAAGAACTTAGAATATGATATTATAAAGAGCAAAGAAGCTAAAATTATAATCAATAATCTGCCCAGAAAAAACTAAGTAAAATCCTTCAAGGAAAATAGATATTCAATAAAATAGAATACTTTCAAGCATTTTTGATGAAAATATATAAATGAGCTCAATACGAAATCTGACCTTTAAATCTAAGACTCAAGGAAGTCCAAAAAGGTAAATGAGAAAGAAAAATCATAGGAGATTTAAGAAGGATAAAACATTTACATTCTTACATGGGAAGATGATATGTTTGATTCCTGAGAACTTTATCATTACTGGGGTAATTAGAAAGAGAATACATACACATAGGGTACAAGTATGAGTTAAATATGATGGGATGATAACTAAAAAGATAAAATCAAGAAAAGGAAAGGAAAAGGTAGATTGGGGTAAATTATCTCACATTAAAGATAACATGAAAGAGCCTTTACAATGCAGGGAAAGATGAGAGAGATAGGGGGAGCACTTGAATTTTACTCTCATTGGAAGTTTCTCAAAGAGAGGATGAAATATACACTTAATTAAATGTAGAAATCCATCTTATTCTACACAAAAGTAGAAGGGAAAGAGAAGAGAAAAAAGGTAGAAGGCTATTATCAGGGAAAGAAAATTGGGGAAGGTGGTAGGAAGAAACAAAACATTTTTGAATACAGTGAAAAGAGAGTAGGATAAATAGAAGGGAAAAAAAGATGGAGTTACAAAATAATCATTATGAAAACGTTTTTAACAGCAAGTTTCTTTGACAAGCTTTATTTCCCAAAAATATAGAGAACTATGTTGAGTTCATAATAATAACAATTCATTTCTAAAAAAAAATTAACTGGCAATGTTCAGAAGAAGAAATCAAAGCTATATATAGTCACGAGGGAAAAATGACCTAAATCACTATTGATTAGAGAAATGAAAATTAAAACAACTATGAGGTATCACTATACATCTTAAGATTGTCTAATATGATGGGAAAGAAAAGTGACTAATTTAGCTGGAGATGCGGAAAAATTGAGACAATGATGCATTATTGGATGAAGTTATAAAATAGTTTAACCATTCTGGCGAGCAATTTGGAATTATGCTCAAAATCTGAACCAGCAATATCTTTACTAGACATGTATCCCAAAGAGGTTTTTTAAAAAAGAGATTTTAAAAAGAACCTATGTGTACAAAGAAGCTGTTTTTTGGGGAGGGCAAAGAATTGGAAATTCAAGAGATGCCCATAAAATGGAGAACGGCTTATTAGCATTGGTATATTATTATTATGTTTAAAAAAACACAAGCAGAATGATCCCAGAAAAATCAAGAAACACAAGAATGATGCAAAGTGAAATGAAAAGAACCAGAAGATCACTGTTCATAGTAACAGCTATAGTTTATGGTAATCAACTATGGTTAACTTAGCTATTATTTTTAGAAATACAATGATTCAAGAAATTTCAAGGGACATAATGAGAAATGTAACACTTCCAGAGAAAGAATTGAAGTCTGAATGCATTTTAAAACACTCTTTTAAAAACTGTTTTTCTCTTCCTCCTTCTACTCAGAAGCTGTCTCTCTATGCCTCGAAGTCTTATCCTCCTCCTAAATATCTCCTAGGATTCCATATTTTCCTTAAGGTCCAGTTAAAATCCTACTTTATTAAAAAATCCCTTTCCTGGTCTAGTTAAAATCTAGAGCCTTCCCTCTGTTTATTAACTTCAGTTTATCCTATATAAATCTTGTTTTTACAGATCTATCTGAAGATGTCTCCCACTCCATAAGATGATGATGATGGTAACGATAATGGTATCATTAGAAAATTCCAAATTTCTTCTATTTTCAAGATTTCTGCTTCTAAGTGGTAACAACTCCATTCCAATTGTTTTGCCTCAACTATGGATGTAATCTACATAAATTTGGCCTAATCTAGTTATTTTTCTCATTTTTTTCTCTTTAGTATCATTTCTACCTTCCTTATAAGCCAATACCAAGCAGTATTGATAACTACTGCTCTTTAATAGAGAGTAATTCCGCAAAGTGCTTTCCCCTTTCATTTCTTTTTTTTTTTTTTTTATAATTTCCCTGCATATTCTAGATCTTTTGGGTCTCTAAATGTATTTTTTAAAATTACTATTACATTCAGTTCAGTAAAATATCCATTAAATTGTTTGGTGTATCACTTAAAATATTAATTAGCTTTTGGTCATAGGCTCATTTTTTTCCCCTTCATACTGACATATTACTGTCATGATAACTGAATATTCCTCTGAATATTCAATTGAAAAAATCTTTAAGGAACTTTATATAATTTATTCTGCAAAAGCCTTGTATGCGCTTTGGTAGGTTGATCACCATATACTTTATTCACATTTAAATTGTTTTGAATGGTTACCCCTTTCTATTTGATAAAATTCTGTAGATATATCAGGATCAGGACTTTCCCTTCACTATCTACCCTAACACTATCTGCCCTAACAATAACCAAACATTTTGGTAGCTTCTCTAAAGCTAGTTTAGTTTATTTTTCTGAGATTGGATTATTTAAGAATCCCCTGTGTATCGTCTTTAGTTTGGTCATCTTAAAAAATAATAATTCACTCTTCTTTTTTTGTTCTCAATTTTGGTAATCTATAATTGATTATAGAAGGTTTTCATAATCTTTATTATTATAGTGTCATTGTAATTCCAATTTGATCATTTAATCTTTTAGTAATTTTTCAGTCCTCTTCTTTTTAATCAGATTAGCTAACAGTATATCAATTTTGTTAGATTCTTCAAACAACTTTTTATTTATTTACTATTTTTATGATCTGTTTTTCAATGTATTTATTTTTCCTATAATTTTCAATATCTTCTCTTCTATTTTATTATAACTTTAATATTCTTTTTCTGCTTTGCAGAAAATCATTTCAGGAATTAGATATGGATCCACACTTAACATCATATACCAAGATAAGATCAAAATGGGTCCATGATTTAGGTATAAAGAATTTGATCATAAATAGATTAGAGGAACAGAGAATAGTCTTCCTCTCAGACCTGTGGAGGAGGAAGGAATTTATGACCAGAGGAGAACTAGAAATCATTGTTGATCACAAAATTGAAGATTTTGATTACATCAAACTAAAAAGTTTCTGTACAAACAATACTAATGCAAACAAGATTAGAAAGGAAGTAACAAATTGAGAAAATATTTTTATAGTTAAAGGTTCTGATAAAGGCCTCATTTCCAAAATAGAGAACTGACCATAATTTATAAGAAATCAAACCATCCTCCAACTGATAAATGATCAAAGGATATGAACAGACAATTCTCAGATGATGAAATTGAAACTATATCCACTCATATGAAAGAGTGTTCCAAATCACTACTGATCAGAGAAATGCAAATTAAGACAACTCTGAGATACCACTACACACCTGTCAGATTGGCTAAGAAGACAGGAACAAATAATGATGAATTTTGGAGGGGATGTGGGAAAACTGGGACACTGATGCATTGTTGGTGGAGTTGTGAAAGAATCCAACCATTCTGGAGAGCAATTTGGAACTATGCCCAAAAAGTTATCAAACTGTGCATACCCTTTGACCCAGCATTGCTGCTATTGGGCTTATATCCTAAAGAAATACTAAAGAGGGGAAAGGGACCTGTATGTGCCAAAATGTTTGTGGCAGCCCTTTTCGTAGTGTTTAGAAACTGAAAGATGAATGGATGCCCATCAACTGGAGAATGGTTGGGTAAATTATGGTATATGAAGGTTATGGAATATTATTGTTCTGTAAGAAATGACCAGCAGGAGGAATGCAGAGAGGCTTAGAGAGACTTACATCAACTGATGCTGAGTGAAATGAATAGAACAACAATACTGTATGAAGAGGTATTCTGATGGAAGTGGATATCTTCAACATAAAGAAGATCCAACTCACTTCCAGTTGATCAATGATGAACAGAAACAACTACATCCAGAGAAGGAACACTGGGAAGTGAATGTAAACTGTTAGCATTACTGTCTATCTACCCAGGTTACTTATACTTTCGGAATCCAATACTTAACGTGCAACAAGAAAATTGGATTTACACACATATATTGTATCTAGGTTATACTGTAACACATGTAAAATATATGGGATTGCTGGTCATCTGGGGGAGGGAGTAGAGGGAGGGAGGGGATAATTTGGAAAAATGAATACAAGGGATAATGTTATAAAAATTCTCATGCATATATACTGTCAAAAATTTATAATTATAAAATTAATTTAAAAATAAAATTAATTAATTAATTAAAAAAGAAATAAAATCATTTCAGGGATATTTCAATCTGATGATTAAATTTAGTTAAATTCTGAAAATTCTGCCTCTTGTTTCATTATCCTCATTGACTTTGACATAATTATTAATCATTTTTATTATTTATTTATGGACTGATTATTTCATCATTAAATTTTAATTTGGGTCTATGTCTTTTGTTTTGTTTTTGTTGATCATTTATTCAGTTGTGTCTGACACCTTGTGACTTTAGGGATTATATGATGCCAGACATTCCCATTGTCCACTATCTCCTGAAATCTGTATAAGCTCATGTTCATTGCTTCCATGACACTATTTCAACCCTTTCACATTTGTCTTCAATCTTTCTTAACAACATTATCTTTTCCAGTGAGTTCTGTCTTCTCATAATAGACCCTAATCTTTAAACATCACCTTCAGTATTTTCTTTGTAAAGAACACTTGAATTAATTTCTTTAAGTATTTACTGATTTGATTTCCTTGCCATTCAGAGGACTCTCAAACATCTTCTCTAGCACAATTAGAAAGTGTTGCCTATGCAGTACTCAGTTTTCCTTATAGTCTAACTTTTATAGCCATAATTTACTACTGGAATAATGAAACATTTTAATATGAAGACCTTTGTTGGGAAGGTGAGGTCTTTTTTAAATATGCTGTCCAGATTTTCTATACCTTATGAAGGTTATGGAATATTATTGCTCTGTAAGAAATGACCAGCAGGAGGAATACAGAGAGGCTTGGAGAGACTTACATGAACTGATGCTGAGTGAAATGAATAGAACCAGAAGATCGCTGTACACTTCAATGTTGTATGAAGATGTATTCTGATGGAAGTGGAAATCTTCAACATGGAGAAGATCCAACTCATTTCCAGTTGATCAATGATGGACAGAAATAACTACACCCAGAGAAGGAACACTGGGAAGTGAATGTAAATTGTTAGCACTACTGTCTATCTACCCAGGTTATTTACACCTTCGGAATCTAATACTTAATGTGCAACAAGAAAATGGTATTTACACACATATATTGTATCTAGGTTATATTGTAACACATGAAAAATATATGGGATTGCCTGTCATCAAGGGGAGGGAGTAGAGGAAGAGAGGGGATAATTTGGAAAAATGAATAAAAGGGATAATGTTATAAAAATTACTCATGCATATATAATGTCAAAAATTTATAAATAAAATTAAAAAAAAGAAAAAAAAAACAGATTTTCTATACCTGTCTTTCCAAGAAACAAATACCTTTTAATTTCATGTTTTCAGTTATTGTCTGCAGTGATCTTTAAACCAATATAAAATCTTGTATTGTTTTTATTTTTCTTCCTCTATTTACTAGGAAGTTATTGGACCAGTTGCTATGACATATATATTTATGTCTATCTAATTGTTAAGCATCAAGATACCTTTTATTCTTTCTTCTTCCACTCTTCTCAAGAGATTTTTAATTCTTTTTTCCTTTTATCCTATCAGAGTGATATCATTTGAATATATGGGATTATTAATATTTCTCCTAGAAACCTTAATTCCAGCTTTTGGTTCATATAATCTAGTATTTCCCATAATGTACTCCACATATATAAATAAGATGACAATATACAACCTTGTCGTACTTCTTTCCCAATTTTAAACCAATATTTTGTTTTATGTTTGGTTCTAAATTTTTCTCTCCTTTTTATGTTCCTGTTATTTGAGGTGTTTCCAAAGTTGAATGACCTACTCATATATTCCATCCAGGAATGCATCAAATATGCCCTTTTATTGGATGATCATCTTTTCCCCTCCTAGCAATTTTTAAGCTGAGGTGGTCAGGGTTTGTCACGTTGGGTTGCTCATGGGCATAGAAAAATCTTGTGTTATTTCTATTTCCTTCACAGTTGGTTGTCTTTCTCCTGGTCAACTCTTCAAACAGCAGAATTTGTTGTATATTATTAGAATTGTTAAATTTAGTCACTATATTCTTGAGTTTTTTCCCTTCCTTTTTATTTTCTGATGGCAATAAATGAATTTTTTAAAACTGGTATTTTATTTTCTTTATTCAAAATTTCTGGCCAGTTCTCTTAAAGTATTTCCTGTATTATGTTTATGCTAAATTGTCTGTCTGCATTTTGTCTTTGAGATTAATGTCATTTGCTTACACAGAGATCACTTGGGATTTTAACATTACTGCTTTTTGCATCTCCTTCCAGATTGTCCTTTATTTCAGCATTTTTGTATTCCAAATCAGTTGTTCTTCTTTTTTGAAGACATGTCAGCCTGGATTAAGATTTTTCTACCATGTTAATAATTTCTGCTGTGTAAGATATACAATCTAACATTTATTCACCTTTTGTTCATCTATGCAATCCATAAATTCTACTGCTTCTTCCCTATTTGTTTCTTTCAAGATTCTGATTTTTCTCTTAAAACTTTTGGGAACATTTCTATTGTGTTTCTGTATTCTTTTTTCAAGTCTGCCGTAAGGAGACAGTCTTTTAAGTACTTATTACCTTAAGATCTTATCGAGTTGGTCAGAGAAATACCCTGATGAACTCCTTACATTGAAAATAAACTTGATTTATTTCCCCCAACATTTATCACATTGAATAGTTAATGTGTTGAAAGCTTAGTAAAGAAAACAAAAAGTAGAATATAATTATTTGGAAGATATTTAATTTAATTTTTTATTTAAATGTGCAACTTATTACTATTTATGTAGTAGTATATAGAAAAGTTTTAGGAAAAAATCTAATCATATAAATCACCAATAAATCAGTATCCCCAAGAATTCTGATTATAGTTGAAACTTTCTCTACTTAAAGTGATATTTCTGTTCCTATATAAACTATTTCTTTTCCCCTCATTTTGAATCTGTCAGACCAAATTTCTTCTGTGACACACAATCAACACATTTGTCATTTCAGTTTTACACTTTTTTTTTTGGTGTTAGAATTTGTCTGGAATATCATTTCTCTGGGCATGTTATGTTTATTGGATAACACTGGTTTGAAAACCTAAGCTTGAACACTATAATCTTAAATATATATTTATAATATAGACAAAACTGTAAGTTAATTAATTAATAATATTTTTGACCTGGATCTCCAAAGTTTTATATTGCAATATAATTAATTTCCTGATCAATAATGTAGATCTCATATTTTCTGTTGCAGCATTGGATATCCAGTCTTATTGAGATCAGTATCTGAAGAGCTTCACTACATAATTCTTTACACATTTTAGATACTATAAATGTATGTTAAATTACACACATGCAGATGAGCCCCATCTGTTCTGTAAATCCTTATCCAAGTTTATGTCCATAGCACCATTTCTGAGCTATACTGGTTTCATGTCAGAGTGGAATTATTTGTTTACTTTTGAAAGAGAAGAGAGGACATAGATGGATTTTCAGAAAAATTATACTAAGCAAAGGATCTCTAACCTTGCTATGAAGAGGAACTTATTTTTTGCTTAAAGACATAAAATCATTGGCAATGTGTAGAATTAGGATGTTAACAACATTAATGTAACAAAAGTTTAAAGTATTTCCTATCATCAGATACTTATTTAAGACTAAAGACTGAAAAACAACACCACAACAGAAGGAGCTGAAAGATGTCTTTAATCTGAGGTATTCTGCTAACTTTACTTGGCTACCACTTGGATGGATGAAATGACTATGCATGCCTTAAATGAACTGTCAGTCTCCCTACAATTCATTAGATGACTGAAAAAGCTGGATAGTTGAAGGTCAGAAGGCAGAAGCAGAGAACACATGATGACTTTGTTAGAGGACACAATAGCTCTAAAGTGTGAGAGGTGTGAATTGTCCTGATTTCCTGTCTTTTTGTGTATGTTCTCCATAGAGATGCTTGATTTTTCCAGGTGTTCCTGATCTGTATGTATACTTCCATTTCAGTTCTCTTTATTATATTGTCTTCCCGCCTCAGAATGTAAGTTCCTAGAGGGCAAGAATTATATTTGTATTCCCCGTTTTTAGAGTTCATTTGATAAAATGACTATTGATTGAATAGCAGTGTCATTGTTGAATAAATTGTTTTCCTGCTTCTTTTCATTTTTTTCTTCATTAGTTTACATAAGTACATATGTGAAATAGTTCGTTTTTAAAATATTGGCATTATAATAATTTTATATAGTTCTACATTTTACTATAAATCAGATGATACAATCTTTCTAGATCATTTTGAAACTATTTCTCATGAAACAATTGTATTCTATTAATTTAAGCTCCTACAATATATTTTTTTAGTATCCAAGTTTCTTTTGTCACTACAAAAAATATGGTATAAATATTTTCATATACACAGGACCTTTTCTTCTTTTTCTTATCTATTTTGGGTATTGACCTAGCTGGGTCAAATGACATGCAATGTTTAGTAACGTTTTTGGTATACATTGTTCCAAATTGTTATTCAGAATGATTGGACTCATTCCCAGCCCAATCAATTAATGTTCTTGCTTTCTTATAACTCTTTCAATATTTTCTTTTTATTTCTTCCATTTTTAGTAACCTTTGCCAATCTAATGATTGTGAAGCAGAATTTCAAAATTGCTTAAATTTATTTTTTTTCCTAATTATCAATGACAGAACATTTTTATGTCTATGGGTAGCTGAATTTTCCTTCTTTGAAAAATCCCTATTCATATTCTTAAACTATTTATAAATTAAGAATGATTTTTGTTTTTATGAATTTGAAACTTTTCTTCGTATATCTTTATCAGAATACTTTATCAGAAATATGTTGCAATGATTTTTTCAATTATTTTCATTTTAACACAAGATTTATTGAATTTATTTATCTAAAAACCTTTAAATTTTATATCAATCAAATTTTCCATTTTATCTTCTCTGATCCTCTTAGTTGCTCATAAACTGGTTTTTCCTATTTATAGATCTGATAGGTAATTTTCTCCCTCATTTCTCTAATTTGTCTATGATAGGATTTTTTATATATAAATCAGAAATCCATTTTGCAATATGTTTTAAATGTAGTCCTTCATTTCATATTTCATAAAATTGTTTTTAATTTTAAATTGATATATTTTCTAATTATCAAAAGAAAATAAAAGCATACACAAGAGCTCCTGAGCTATGGTTTTGATCAGGCACATTTATAATTATTATTATTTTATCTTGAATGCTTTTAGCTTTTGACTAGTAAAAGCAGTGCTGTTGTAAATAATTTTATGTTTATTGTGCTACTGCTTGGGTAGAGAAGTAAAAGCATACTCAAGGACTCATGAGCTATGGTTTTGATGAGGTGCATTTATAATTATTATTTTATCTTGAATGCTTCTAGCTTTTGATTAGTAAAAACAGTACTGGGTAAAGAAGTCTAGGTAGTAAGTTCTTTTTCTTTTTAATGCATAGAATGGACAGATTTATCATTTAATAATTCCACAAACAAATTTAGGTTCCTTATTAATATCAAACATTAAATTCTGCTGCATTCAAAATTAAATTGATCCATATACAAAAGGATTTTTGATCTTGGACTATAGAGTGGTTTTATGCAATCAGTCAACAAATCTAAGATATTTTTAAGTCAACAATTAAGACTGAAGTAGTCAACTTGATTTTTGTCACTTAACCTCATATAAGGAAATCTGAAGGAAAAGATATCATTATTTGTTGTAGCAGCGATTAATTGATCTCATAGTGATGAGGTGTAGAGTGGTCTAGATTCCTGGTGGTCTAGAGGTTAGTGGCTATAAGAGAGTTATCAAGAATCCCATTTAAATAGGCTGCAGGTTCTAGGAGTGAAAGAATTCACTCATTCCCGAATATTAGTTGCA
The DNA here is from genome assembly GCF_048593235.1 of Sminthopsis crassicaudata. Lineage (NCBI taxonomy): Eukaryota > Metazoa > Chordata > Mammalia > Dasyuromorphia > Dasyuridae > Sminthopsis > Sminthopsis crassicaudata. The sequence continues at coordinate 550,850,226 of NC_133617.1, read as the reverse complement.
AAATGAAAGTTTATTGTTAGATAGAAATTAATTTACCCAGAGACTGACTTCTATAGTGGGAGATCTATAGAAAATAGAGTTTTGCACTGAGAATGCAGTTCTAAGTGGGCAGAAAGTCCTGGCAGCTAAGTGAGCCACCAAGGTCCATCTGCAAAGACTTTAGTTGATGGAAGTTCATTTTATTGGTTTTCTTGTGGGGGTTGGAACAGTTGGGGTTGGGCGGCCCAAGCAAGTTAGAATGAGGGTTGGGAAACCCAAGCAGATCAGAACCAGTGTGGGCTGGGAAGCCCAAGCAAGAATGGGGGTTGGGATAAGCCCGGACCTCCTATTGGGATTCAAAGGGATGCTTTTGACCAGGATTTGTAATTGAATGGCATCCTGGAAAGACAACTTGTTTGGGGAGGATATTCCTCAGTCAGGAGGGGCTGGGAATCTGAAAGCAATCACAGATCAGTAAGAAATACAGTTTCTTAAAGGGACCCCAACCCACTTCAATAGGATCATAAACCTAGAGCAAAAATTGTTCTTAACAGATATCTAGTTCAACCCCATCCTTTATTTTTTATGTGAGCCATCTGATATCCAAAGGTTAAATGACTAGCCTAAGATCACATCACACAGATAAAAATGGAAAAGCAAAACTTTAAACTTAAGTCTCATAACTTTTATATTCAAAGGGAAAGTGGAGCATCTGTATTCTATTATACCACTCTGACCCTTCACCCAAAGCCTAAGCTATATGAGATCATATTAACTTCCTATTAGGTCTCTGAGTGAAACTTGTCTAGTACTGTAGGACAGAAGGATGATAATTTTTCTTTCTTTTATCAGATACATACTGAAATCACTTGTTTATACAAAATATCAGAATAGAACTATGTAGTAGATATTTACTCCTTATACTCAAATTTTGGGTATACTTAGTTTCCATTTCTCATAATAATATGGAATTTTGAGTTGGGGAGGGGAGCATTTTATATATTTTATATATATATAAATTCATTGCTTTGTTGAGTCCTCATGATTGTTTATTGAGTCAATGGATAATATACTAAATAGATTATGTACTCTTTGCTTTACATCATTCTTGGGGTTTGAAGAGAAGGAATGATTCTCTGATTTGCTTACAGGGTATGTATGTTTGTGTTTGTGTGTGTGTGTGTGTGTGTGTGTGTGTGTGTGTGTGTGTGTGTATGCAAGTTGACTCTTACATGAATGCAGCTTTAAGCCATAAGACATATCTTGCCTAGGCAATCTGGGGCTTAGGATGAGGACAATACCCTTTTTCAGCTTCTTCCCTTTGGTACAGGATCATGTGAAAACTTCAAAAACTTGAACTCCTTTGGTAACACTAGCAAACAAATTGACTACAACTTCTTTATATTGGTGACATCAATTTTATTTACTTTTTACTGTTCCTTTTGTTTCCAATATTTATGGAACAATGTTCTTGTATGATTTTCTAAAGTATAATATTCAATTTATGTTACTTAATTGTATTGTGTTTCCCCCTTCCAAAAGCCAATAATTCAAAGCTTATCTCACAATTATGTTATTAAGAAGAGAAAATTGAGTTGTAGATATCTGAAAAATTATTTAATCTTTATACAGTTTAGTGTTTTTTGACATTCTCCTTTTTCAGCATTTTTTGTCCCAAACATATAAATTCTCTTTTTAAATAATTTACTGTTGAAAGAGAGAATCTATAATTTGCTTTGAAATTTACCCTCATCATTTTTTCATTCTTTTTTGCAAATTATTACTTTGCCTTATGTATTTTTCTGATTCTTTTATTTTTTATTTGATTTATTCTGGCCGAGATTTTATTATTTTTAGCAGATTTATTGTAGTATTTGTGTCGTTTTCCCTCTCTTCTAGGATTTTGAAATTTGAGGCTTTTTTCTACTTTTAAAGCATTTGCAATCCATTCTTGCTTTGCAGCCTGTGATATTTTTTAACACTGTGAAGTTTTCATTTTGTTTATTTTCTATCCTCTTTTAAATTGTGGAATTCTTTTATTCTATTTGTCGCATTTCTTGCTATTTTAATTTGAGTTTTAATGTAGGCTTAGCTATGACCATTTATTTAGTCAATTTGCTACATTTCATTTGAATTTTTAGTAAAACTTTTAAATAGTCTTATTTTATCTTTGTGATAGGACAGGATCTATAGGGTTAATTAGATATGAGGGTGGTTGAATAATGGACCTAATGAGTCTAAATCAAGGAAAGAGATTTCAAGAAATTTCCAGAAATCAGTGTTTGGGAGCATTGAAAAAGTTATTAATGAACATGGAAATGAAGTATGTAAATAATTAGCATTAACTTTGAGAATGATTTCTAAAAAATGAATTGAAACAATCTGTAGGGGCAATATTTACCTTGCAAAAGAACGAGAGAGCTATCTTTAAATACTTAAAGGGATGTTCACTTGCTGAATAAAGACTGGAATTGTTCCATTTGACCTCAGAGAACAGAAGTAGGAAAAAAATGCAGTGGTCAAGAGGAGACAAAATTAGGTTTGGAAATGCTTCCCAAAATTAGAATTATCTAACTTTGGACTGGATTTCTTTAAGAGGAAGGCTCCTAAAGGTCTTCTAGCAAAGGCTGAATGGATAATTTCTGGGTATGTATGCAAATTAGCCTTTGAAGTTCTTTCCAACTCAGGTTCTATGATTCTGTAATTTACATTACATTACTTTATTTAAGATTTCATCCCTTAAGGATTCTTATCTCCTTCCCTGTAGAGGACCAGAACTCTGAAAAGGTATACTTGAATCAAGGGCAAGAGGGTGCTTATAGTTAAGCACCTACTCAATATGAGATAATGGTTCTCTAAATATATATTTAATGGGATATGGTGATGTAATGGTTGCACATGCTCAGTTGCTGTAGTGATATAATCTTACTGAGGTATTTTAAGGGCCAACTTTGGAAACTGAGGGTCTCTCAGCCATAGAAGAGGCTATCAGAAACAGATACAGAAGAAGTATCATAGCTACAGACACAGAGAGGACTCCATCTTTGACCATCCTTGTGGATTTCCTGCCTTCATCACTCCTCCAATAAGACCAAAGACTCGGGCTGATTCAAGGTTCTCCAGAAAGCTAGCCTGGACATAAACTTCCCCCATCTCCACAATAAGAAATTATACTTTAAACTTTAATCAGAAAACAAATATCATTATTAGAATAAGAAATTGTCTTTTTTTTTTTTACTTATTTTACATAGAATTTACTTATCAAAATCAATAAAATAGCAGCAACAATTTTATTTCTAGGAGGTCAGTGTACTAACAATGTCTGTACCTTACTTCTCTAAAGGCCATATTCATTATGGCCTAAAAACAGGTTTATCAGTTAAATAGAGGATATGTGGTTGGGATGATGCATTAAATATTTTTACTAATCTTCATGCTGTAAAACATGTGTAATAGTTGGCTTGGTTCTGAAGCCCTGTGATAATTTGTTATTTATTCTTAGGAAAACTTTTATAGGTATAATAGAAAACAAGTGTCATTAATTTCCTTTTTCATACAGTATGTTAGTCTTAATGTTATCTCTGGAACTAGAACCAGCATGTTTTCAGTGCTCAGCATACAGAACATTATCCTCAGAATTAAGAATAGTTGGTTCCAGAAATCTTTTTGATCATAAAACATAATTTATTAATTTTACAAGTGATGAGAAATAAGTAGCAGTTTCATTGCATCACTACGTTAGAGAAATAACATGATATATATTACAAATAAGTGAACAAAGTTTACAAAATACTTCTAGTATATCACTTCTTCTAATTCTTATAACTAAAATATTTAAAGAAGGTACTGCAAGTAATATAATCCCCCATTTTACAGATGTGGAAATAGCTGGCCAGGGTTGAGTAGCTAGTAAATTATTCAAAGTAAGATTTGAACTCAGAACTTCAGTTTTTAAGTACAACTTTTCATACACAAACCCATGCCGATTTTTGATGTAAAACTTTGTTAATAAGATGAAAATATCAATTAAGGACCACATCTTCTTTTGGGCAGCAACTGGAAATGCAAAATATCTGCCTGTTACCTCTTGAATAATGTCATCTGTGGCAGAACAAATGGAATTTATGCAGCCATTACCTGTTTTAATAGTTTCTCTTTTAGAAACAAAACAAAACAAAAACAAACTACCATCTGGATGCAGAAATACACTCAATTATATATTTACATGCTGTTTAGCATTTATATAGTGCTTTTAAAATCATTAGTCTGTCTGCTTCTAAGCTAAGAAATAAGTATATAATCATTCTCCATTTTGTAAAAGAAGAAAGTGAGAATTCAACAAAGTTCATAACAAACATTTATTATAGGCCTACCATGTGCAAAGCAGACAGTGGGAATATAAAAACAAACAAAAATTACAAACAATTGTCCCTACAATCTGGGGATAGGATTAAAGAAGCTGACAACATGAACACAAATCATCATTTAGCAAGACTGAAAGTTTCCTTTGTGTGTGCATGTGTGCATGCATGCAGGCATGCACCCTTGTATACATTTTATATGTATACACACACATACATGTTTTAATAAGTGCCAAATTATATGTGACATTCTGCTGAGGATATTTTTAAAAACATAGGTTTATAGTTATATAAACTCCCCTTTGGAAGTTTATAATCTAAAGTAAGCTCAAAAGAATAATGGATAATCATTGTTCATACATGGTGACAAAGCTTCTTAGAGTAGGACTCAAACACAGGACTTCCTTTCTTGTCTGATGTCTATTATATCATCCTGTTTCTTTTTAGTCTTATTAGTATTCTTTAATGAGCTAGACTTTAAAAGTACCTATTATTCTACCGAAATAAAAGATTATTAATGTCCTTCTATTCAGTAAATTAAATGACCTTTTACCATTTCTCAACTTCTTTTATTTCTTTTTGGTATGTATTGAACCCTAGATACATCTTGAAATTCTCTGCTTCTTAGTTTTCTGTGACATTACATTTTACAGGACTTCAAAAGAATAACATTTTTGTTTAAAATATAGGTAAGCTATACATAAAAGATTATTGACTTTAATTACCTCTAGTTCTTTTCCTTGTACTTCTTAAGCCTTTGTAATCTGGTTTTTGACCTCTTTAGTCAACTAAAACTCTCAACCAAAACATAAATTATGATAATTATAAAACCTATTAATTTTTTCTTTACACTCATCTTTCTTGATCTCTGCAACATTAGATTAGGTACTGTACCTTCTCGTCTTTGGTGCTCTCTTCTCTCTGAAATTGTGTTGTCCTGTTTTAACTTAATGTTTATCCTACATATCTGATTTCTCCTATTATACTTTGCTAGGACATTCTCCATAGTTTATTTTTTCTCCTGAGCTATGGTAGCCTTTATTCTAGGTCCACTTTTCTTTTCCATTCATATTTTCTTAATTAGTGACCTAATTAGCCTCAATAAATTCACTTATCATCTCTATGAAGATGTTTTCCGAAATCTATATATAAAGTCCTAATCTTAATTTTATTATTATTTTAATTAATTATTAATTTAATTAATTAATTATTAATTTAATGCTTAAACATCTCACTCTCTGTGTAGTCAAAGAACTCATTATATTTTCCCCACTTCACTCAAATTAGCTCTTCTTTCTTCTTCTTTCCCTTTCCCATCCCTTCCCTTCCTCTTTTCCCCTCTCCTTCTTCTTGTCTTACATAGCCTTGCTATCCTTTCTGTAAATATTAAAAGTTAAAATGGACTAATATTTTCAAGTAAAGATAAGAACACTTTTTCTCAGTTAGAGAGAGAAGAAAAATCAGCTATGAAAGGATGTGAAAATGGCATAAGAAAAAAGGTAAAAATTATCCAATTGTCACTCTCCCCATTTAAAAAAAAATCTCTCTCAATGGCTTTTAACCTGGATAAGAAGGAAAAATATGGCCAATAGGGAATTGATAACCAAAGTAAATATAAATATTATAGGAAAACCCTTTGTTGACCTTGCTGTTAGAGACATCTAGGTGATACCATGCATAGAGTTTATGCCCTAAATACAGGAAAATTGATATAGCCCTGAATGAGTCACTTAACCTATTAGTTTCATTTGCCTCATCTGTAAAATGGGAATAAGGTTGCTCTGAGGATTATATGAGATAAATGTAAAGAGTATAACACAATTTCTGACACATAATAAATGCTATATAATTGTCATCATTATCATTGCCATCTTTAATAAATTAATGTTATCTAGTCTAGATAAACTGTATCCTCAAGTACTAAAAGAACTGACAGACATAATTGCTTATTTGCTAATGCGGAATTATTAAGGATAATAAGTTATTTCAAACAATTCTTCTTTTTTTTTGTGATAAGCTTACCAAACTGTCAGATCAATGGAATATTATACTTCAATTGATTAATCAAAAAGCATTGATTAAGCACTTAGTATATTCCAGGCATTGTGCTAAGGGCTGCAAATACAAAGAAAGGCAAAAATAGTCTTTCCCCTCAAAAAACTTAAATTTTAATGGATGTAGTATTATGTAATAATTAAGTATATACAATTTTTCTAAAGTGAAATAAGCAGAACCAGGAGAACATTGTACACAGTAACAGCAATATTTGTATGATGATCACCTGTGAACAACTTAGCTTTTCTCAGCAAAACAGTGATCCAAGATAATTCCAAAGGATTCATGATGTAAAACTATCCACTTCCAGGGAAATAATTGATGGAGTCTGAATGCAAATGGGGGTGTGCTATTTTTCATTTTTTCTTTTTGGTCTATTTTCTTTTGCATCATGAATAATAAAATAAGGAAATATGTTTTACATGACTGCATTTCTATAACTTTTTTTTTCTAATTGGTTACTATTTTAGAGAGTGGGAAAAGGGGGGAGAAAGTTGGAATTCAAAGATTTTTCTAAATGAATATTAAAAATTGTCATAGCTTGTAATTGGAAAAAATAAAATGCTATTAAAAAGGAAATGTCTTTTGCATCATTGCACTGCAAAACATAACATCAAATTGCTTGCAATTTTAGGGAGATAAGAAGAAAATTTGTAGTAATTTGGAATGTAGAAAATTTGGAACTTAATTTATTTTAAAACTACATGTTAAAATTCTTTTTAAATATAATTGGGAAAACTAATTTTAAAAAGAGTAGCTGAAAGGTGATCTTCAAAGAGAAAAGTCTCACTGATTGGTGAATTGAAAAAAAAAAGCTGCCTATATGAGGTCACTACTGATTTACATCTTGAAGGGATTGAGGGAATCAAAGAATTGCAATGAGGAATGAATTCCACATATAGGCAGATGGCCAGTTAAAAGTCAAGGAGATGGGATATGGAATACTATCTGAAAGGCATGACAAGTAAGTCTAGATTACAAATGCTACAAAGAGGCCATGTATAAAACTAAAAAAAGTAGGAAGGGAACAGGACAACAGAGAGTATTGTATTTGATCCTGAAGGTAAAGAGGGAACTATGAAAGTTTATTCTCTCTCTCTCTCTCTCTCTCTCTCTCTCTCTCTCTCTCTCTCTCTCTCTCTCTCTCTCTCTCTGTTTCTCTGTCTCTCTCTGTCTCTGTCTCTGTCTCTCTCTGTTTCTCTGTCTCTCTCTGTCTCTGTCTCTGTCTCTCTCTGTCTCTCTCTCTATTTCTCTGTCTCTCTCTGTCTCTGTCTCTGTCTCTCTCTGTCTCTCTCTCTCTCTCTCTGTCTCTCTCTCTGTCTCTCTCTCTGTCTCTCTCTCTCTCTCTGTCTCTCTCTCTCTCTCTGTCTCTCTCTCTCTCTCTCTCTCTCTCTCTCTCTCTCTCTCCTCTATGTTTCTGTCTCTGTCTCTGCCCATCTTTGTCTTCGTATCTCTCTGTCTTTGTCTGTTTGTCTTTGTCTGTCTCTGCCCCTCTTTGTGTGTGTGTGTGTGTGTGTGTGTGTGTGTGTGTGTGTTGGGGGTGTGTAACATGATCAGAAGAGACAGCAAGGTGGTTCAATGGAATACTGAACCTAGAGCCAAGAAGATCTGAGTTCACATCTGACCACAGATACTAGTTCTGTGACCCTGGGCAAGACACTTAACCTATGTTTGCTTTAATTCACTACACCAGGAAATGCAATATCTTTGCAAAGAAAACCGTATAATGGGGTCATGAAGAGTTGGACATGACTGGACAACAATAACAACAAACATGGTCAAACCTATCTTTAGATCTTTATAGGATGAATTGGAATCAGGAGAGACTTCCTTTATGGATTGTCTATTTCCAAAGATTATTAGGGAAAATTAAAAGAGTTTATATGAGAGGAGCAGAGCCAAGATGGAGAAGACAAGGACATCCCTGAACTCTCTCCCAAACACCTCCAAAGACTTTTAAATATTGTCCTAAAACAAATACTGGAGCAATAAAATGATGAAGGGCTAACATGAAACAATTTTCCAGCCCAACATAACTTAAAACGTTTGGTAGGAAAGTCTGTCACACCATGGTGAGTGGAGCTCAGTACAGTGCAGGATGAACCAGTGTAGACCAGAACCCTCCAAAACCAGGAGCAGGTCTTGAGAATGAATGAATCTGCAGCTATAGTGGCTGCTTTCAGACCTTTCAAGCCATAGATGGTGAGGAAGGCAAACAACTAATTAGAAAGAGATTACTCAGGTTTCTTTGCCAGCAGTGAGGCAAGATATTGTCTTCACCATACTCAGATTGCTATCTCAGTTCTGAATTGCAGTCCCAGGTCATAGAGGAACACTGCACATCAGATATTGGGACTACAGAGAATCAGAAAACTTCATTTCCCTAAAAATATCTGAAAACAATTGCAAAAAACCCCTGAAGCTTTGGGCAGTTCATCTTCCACCTTGAAAGCAAAACTTCACTTTAGCAAAAAGTTAAAGTTAAGAAATAGGCTGGGAAAATAAGCAAACAAAAAATTCTGATCATAGAAATACTATATTACTTACAGGAAGACCAAAACACACTTAGAAGACAACTAAGTCAAAAAATATGACTTCAAGAAAAAAATAGAAATTAGTCTCAGGCTTTGGAAAAGCTGAAAAAGAATTTAAAAATCAAGTAAGAGAGGTAGAAGGAAAATCGGAAAGAGAAATGAGAGTGATGTAAGAATATCATGAAAAAAGAGTTAACAGCTTGGTAAAGGAGGCAACAAAAATATTGAAGAAAATAACATCTTAAAAAACAGAATAATCCCAAAGGTAAAAGATATAAAAGGATTCAAATGCAGTAAAGAATGACTTGAAAAGCAGAATTGGTCAAATAGGAAAGGAAGGCATAGAAATTCACTGAAGGAAAGAAAGAAAAATAGAACTGATCAAAGGGAAAAGAAGGTACAGAACCTCCCTGAAAATAATAATTCCTTAAAAAGTAGAATTGAGTAAGTGGAAGCTAACGTGTATGAAACACCAGGAAACAATAAAAAGAAACCAAATGAATGAAAAAAAGACAATGTGAAATATCTTATTAGAAAAAAAATAAGCTGATTTGGAAAACAGAAGTAGGAGAGAGAATTTAAAAATTATTGGACTTTCTAAAAGCACCTAAACAATCCCTTTCAATAAATTATCAAGGAAATCTGCCCTGATATTTGAGAACTATAGGTTAAATAGAAATTTGAAAGCATCCAGTAATCACCTTCTGAAAGAGATCCAAAATGAAACTTCCATGAAATATCATAGATAAATTTCAGAGTTCCCAGGACAAGGAGAACATATTGCAAATAACTAGAAAGAAATAATTCAAGTATTATGGAACCACAATTAGGGTAACACAAGATTTAGAGGAACTTCTGTAGTAAAAGGTCAGAGGGATTAGAATATTATGAGGGATGTAGAAGACCGTTACCCAAAATGATTACTCAGAGATTACTCATAGAAAGCAGAAAGGTTGTTTATTAAACCTCCAGAGGATGCGCTGTCCCATCATAAGATAAGAGAAAGCTCTTGGTAGGAAAGCTAAAGAAGTAGTAAAGATACACAGCTTTTATACAAAAGATTACATCACAAGCAAGAGAGCATTGAGAAGGGGAGACATCTAATTGGTTGTTGCTATTTGGAGAGATTGGAATGCAAGGTTTCTTTTTCCTGATTTCTAGGAAAACAGAAATCACTTGATTTCTAGGAAACAGAAAATCAGGCCTTCAGGCTTCAGATAGACAATGGTCAAGCTAATAGACTAAATATTGATAAATGTCAAATACTGATAAATGTCATCAGCTCAGGTTAAGTAAATATGTTTATAGCTGGCCAAGGCTCAAGTTAAAATGGGCCTGAATATATTATACAGGTCAATGAAAATAAAATACCAAAAAAGAATTCACATATTCCTGTAAGTTCTTCACTGAATCTCTCTATTCGACACAATATGGTCTTCTGGAGGTTAAAAGAACTTAGGTTTACAACCAAGAATCAACTACTCAGTAAAAAATGAGGATACGTCAGGGGGAAAAAAGGCTATTCAATAAAACAGAGAACTTTCAAATATTCATGATGAAAAGACCAGAGTTGTATAGAAAATTTAACTCTCAAATAAAAGACTAAAAAGAAGCACAAAAAGGTAAACAAGAAAGTGAAACCATAGTTTACTTACTAAGGTTAAACTGTTCTCATTCCTACATGGGGATATGATACTTATAAGAAATTTCTCATTATTAAAGCAATTAGGCATATGTATAAAAGGGCAGAGATGTGAGTAGAATATGAGGGATGATATCTAAAAAAATAAAATTAAAGGATGATAAAGAGAAATGAACTAGGAAAAATAAAAGGGTCAGGTAGAATTAGGTAATTATCTCACATAAAGAGGTAAGAAAGAATTATTATAGTGCAGACAGAAACAGGGCAAGTGAGAAGGAGAAGCATGTGACTTTATTCTCATTGATTAATGTAGTGTTCTGGTTAGTTTTCTGGCGGTCTTGGGACCAGCCTTTGTTTCAGCAGAGTAATCACCAAGAGAATAGCCAGGGATAAAGTCCAAAAGCCTATATTGTTTCCTTCACAGTCTGTCTCCTTGCTTGGGGCCTGGGCTAGCTTTCTTGGTCTCAGTGGGAAAATGTAGGAGAGCCACAGGTACAGTCTCTATCTTGAAGTCTCTGTCTGGCTGAGTTTGTCCCCAGTTTATATGCTCTATTACAATTACATAATTACAGTATACTGAGTATAAATCAATCATTATATCACTAGGGAACCATTATTTGTGGTAAGATTAAATCAATCATACTGAACTAGAGAACTCACATGCTAAACTAGATAACCATTGTTTTATCAATTCCACTGAATTAATACCTTGTTGTAGGATTAAAACAATAATACAAAATTCCTGCCCCTTACAGATTAAGAAATGACAAACACACTTAATTTGATATAGAAACTTATAATCTTACAGGAGAGTAGGAGGGGAAGGTCATAAGAATAAGATGGGGTACTCATAGAAGGGAAGGTGGATTGGGGGAGATAAAAGTCAAACGTAAAACCCTTTTGAGAAGGGACAAGTGAAAGGACAGAGAGAATAAAATAAAAAAACAGAAAATAGGAAGGAGAGGAATATAGTTAGGAATCATAATTGGGGAAAAAAAGCATATTTCTCAGAAATTTTTCAAATATATAGAGAATGAATCAAATTTATTAAAATAAGAATCATTCCCCAATTGATAAATAATCAAAAAAGTTTTCAGATGAAGTGATCAAAGTTATCTATAGCCATATGAAAAAATGTTCTAAATCATTACTTATTGGGGAGATAAGAATTAAAACAATATTGAGGTACTGTATCATATCTGTCAAATTAACTAACATGACAGAAAAAGAAAAATGATAGTGTTGGAGAGAGTGTGGGAAAACTGGGACACAAATACATTATTGGTTAAGATGTGAACTGATTTAACCATTCTAGAGAGCAATTTGAAACTATGCCCAAAGAACTATAAAACTCAATATCCTTTGATGCAGAAATGCTAAGTATATATATGCCAAAGCCATAAAAATAAATAAATAAAAAGGCAAGAGAGGACTTAATGTGGAAAAAAATATTTATAACTATTCTTTTTATGGCAATTAAGAATTATAAATCTAAGGAATATCTATCAATTAGGAATTGGTTAAACAATCTGTGGTATATTATTATAATGGAACATTATTGTTTTATAGCAAATGCCAAGTAGCATAATTTAAAAAAAAACAACCCAAAAAAACATATAAATTAATGCAAACTGAATTGAGTGGAACTAGGAGAATTTTGTACATAGTAACTGCAATATTTTATAATGAAGAACTATGAATGACTAAGATAGTCTCAGTAATACAATGATCCAAGACAATCCCAAAAGACTAATGATGAAGCATACTATCTGATGCCAGAAAAAGAAGTGATATTTTTTGAATACAGACTGAAACAAGCTATTTTTTTCAATTTGTTTCATTCTTTTCCTTTTCTTCAAATCTTCCTGTACAAAATATTAATATAGAAATGTTTTACATGATTGAATATGTATAAATTACATCTGATTGCTTGTCATCTCTTGGAAATGGGAGGTAAAGTAAACATGAAAACAAATGTTCAAAATGTTTTAATATGTAATCAGGGAAAAAGAAAATATATAATGATGTTTTTAAAAATTAATAAAAATATTCGAGTGGCTTATTCCATATAAAGTGTAAGGCTTAATTTTCCTCCTTCTCCCTTTCCTAGGCTGGCTCGCTGATGAAAATGTCTCGCCTTCAATTCTGGCTCTAAGATCTCCCTGACTTGAAATACTAGTCAGGTGGGAATCAACAGTAGTACCTAAAACTGAGAGGAAGAAGAGAGAAAAAAGCCGCTCTCTCCTCTGAGCTTAAGTAAAATAGATGAAAGGAGAATAAATTTTCCCTCAAAGTTCAGTTCATGTCATCTTATACATCTTATGAACTATGTGTGTTCTTTACCCTCTAGATACAGTAGAAAAGATTTGGCAGACTGTCTCAGTTTGGCCTGTTTTAAAGATAAAACCTGTTCTGTCTAAGCAGCCAATCAAAAAAGGCTGTTTACGTCAGTGGTAGGGAAAGTCAAGGAAGCAGAAAATGCTCATTTTATGTGATCTGGGCATCCATAGGAAATCCTCTTTATATAATGATAATAACATCATCAAGTTCTGCTTTTCTCTCTTTTCTTTATTATTTGTTTTATTATTCTGGTTATATATGTATACATTTATATATCTATATACATATATACATTTCTTTATGAATTATGTGGGGAGAGAAAAATCAGAGCAAGGGAAAAACCATGAAAGAAAAAGAAAACAGAAAAAAGTGAACATAGTATGTGTTCATTTACATTCAATCTCCAGAGTTCTCTTTCTGGATGCGGATGGTATTTTCTATCCAGTTTATTGGGACTGCCTTGAATCACTGAACTGCCAAAAAGAACCAAATCTTTGACAGTTGATCATTGCAAAATTTTGTTGAAACTGTGTACAAAGTAATCCTGGTTCTGTTTGTTTCACTTAGCATAATTTCACATAAATCTTTCCAAGCCTTTGTAAAACCAGTTTATATATTATTTTTATAGAATAATAATATTCCATTGCTTTCATATACCATAACTTATTCAGACATTCCCCAATGGATGAGCATCTACTCATTTTTCAATTCCATGCTACCACAAAAAGAGCAGCTTCAAAGTTTTTGCACATGCGGGTCTTTCCCCCTCTTTTATTATTTTTTTGGGATACAGATCCAGTAATGGCAATGCTGAGTCAAAGGGTATGCACAGCTTTGTAACACTTTGGGCATGTTTCCAAGTTGCTGCTAGCAACTCTAGCAATAATGCATTAGGATCCCAGTTTTCTCATATCCCCTCCAACACTCAGCATTATTTGTACTGCCATCTTAGCCAATCTGAAAGATATGAGATGGTACCTCAGAGTTGTTTTAATTTGCATTTCTCTATAAATAGTGTTTTAGAGCATTTTTATATGACTCTATTTGGTTTTAATTTCACCACCTGAAAATTGTCTGTTCATGTCCTTTAACCATTTATAAATTAGGGCAAATCCCATTCAGCTTCTGGAATAGATAATATTATAATAATAATATTATTATATATAATATATATATATTATATATAATGTATATATTATATATATAATATAATATATTATATATATATAATTATAATATAATAGTAAGATAATATTATGCCAACACTTTTAAATCAATGTACCTCAGATAGACCTTCCCTTCCCTTGTATACATCATGGCTAACAAGACTAAAATCCTGCTACTTTTATTCTTTTATTACAAGACCCCAAGAAGCCATGTTTCTTTTTTTTTTTTAATTCATTTTTCCAAATTATCCCCTCCCTCCCTCCACTCCCTCCCACCGATGGCAGGTAATCCCATACATTTTACATGTGTTACAATATAACCTAGATACAATAAATGTGTGTAAATACCATTTTCTTGTTGCACATTAATTATTAGCTTCTGAAGGTATAAGTAACCTGGGTAGATAGACAGTAGTGCTAACAATTTACATTCACTTCCCAGTGTTCCTTCTCTGGGTATAGTTATTTCTGTCCATCATTGATCAACTGGAAGTGAGTTGGATCTTCTTTATGTTGAAGATTTCCATTTCCATCAGAATACATCCTCATACAGTATTGTTGTTGAAGTGTATAGTGATCTTCTGGTTCTGCTCATTTCACTCAGCATCAGTTGATGTAAGTCTCTCCAAGCCTCTCTGTATTCCTCCTGCTGGTCATTTCTTACAGAGCAATAATATTCCATAGCATTCATATACCATAATTTACCCAACCATTCTCCAATTGATGGACATCCATTCAACTTCCAGTTTCTAGCTACTACAAAAAGAGCTGCCACAAACATTTTGGCACATACAGGTCCCTTTCCACTCTTTAGTATTTCTTTGGGATATAATCCCAATAACAGCAATGCTGGGTCAAAGGGTATGCACAGTTTGACAACTTTTTGGGCATAGTTCCAAATTGCTCTCCAGAATGGTTGGATTCTTTCACAACTCCACCAACAATGCATCAGTGTCCCAGTTTTCCCACATCCCCTCCAACATTCATCATCATTTGTTCCTGTCATTTTAGCCAATCTGACAGGTGTGTAATGATACCTCAGAGTTGTCTTAATTTGCATTTCTCTGATCAGTAGTGATTTGGAACACTCTTTCATATGAGTGGAAATAGTTTCAATTTCATCATCTGAGAATTGTCTGTTCATATCCCTTGACCATTTATCAATTGGAGAATGGTTTGGTTTCCTATAAATCAGGGTCAGTTCTCTATATATTTTGGAAATGAGACCTTTGTCAGAACCTTTCCTTTTAAAAATATTTTCCCAATTTATTACTTCCCTTCTAATCTTGTTTGCATTAGTATTGTTTGTACAGAAACTTTTTAGTTTGATGTAATCAAAATCTTCTATTTTGTGATCAATAATGATCTCTAATGGTATCTAATTTCTGCCATACTAATTTCCAGTTTTCCCAACAGTTTCTTAGAAGCCATGTTTCTGATAATTCTATTGTATCTTTATGTACTTAATAATATTTTAAATTTATGTTATATTTACTTTGTATATATCTTATCCCCACTTTCCCCATGACTAGATTTTAAAATCATTTAGTGCAGTGACTGCATTTTTCATCTTCCTAAAGCTAATAACTATCATACTAATTCCCTTTTAAATTTAATAAGATCATCTAGTTCACTTTCATCATTTTAAGAACCTAACATATACCGGGAAGATGTAGCATGACTTATTATATAGAACACAAACCCTGGAATAAGGAAAGCCTAGGTTCACCTTCTGCCTTAGAATCCTGAAAGTGTAATGTTGCTGCCCTCATCTATATGGATTTCCAATCCAATCCATATAACCATCATCTAGGAATTCAGCTCTTGTGAAGAAGGAACCAGACAGCTGGATTGGTGAGTCAAACTAGATGAAATGTTAGAGAATGTGACTGGGGGGATAATGGGAGGCAGAATATATGCCAGACAAGTCTATTATTTGTCACTACTGCCATCACTAGAATTCCCTTGACCACCTTATTCATTCTCCCTTTGAACTTCAGTTGAGATAGCCAGGACTCTGAACCCAAGAATCTTGACAATAACAGTATCCCACAAATACCTAGATTTTTTTCTACTTCTGATCTGCAGCAATCAATGAAAGGAAAAAATCATCACTTTCCAGAAGGAGCCTGCTGTCCTCAATACCACCAAAAATTTCTGGTCAACTTCTTCCAACAATTAGATAGTCCTAAAAGCCTTCTGAATGATACCATTCTGCCAGATCACTGGTCCTCCCATGAATACATCTACACAAATTATCTTCATCTGTGGAGGTGATTTCTGTGAAGACAGGGACCAATCATACTCAACTGCCAACCTTCTGGCACCCTCAGGGCAGGCAAACTTATTTTTCAGCTTTGTTTCTACATCCTAAGAACCATGGAACATTTCCGTTTAACTCTGTTAAAACCTCCCTGTGTCTTGCTTCGAATGTGAGTTCCTTAAGAGCAGGAACTTTCTTTTCTATTTGTATTCCCAGGACTTAACACTTATTTCATTCTTTCTTCCTTTCTTTTACACAAGCAATGTGAACATTTGTTGAGTTATTTAATTTCTCCATATATCTGAAAATTCTTCATAACTATATATTACACACACACACACACACACACACACATTCACTTTTGTGATGTGTATATGATTGGGGGGAGAGAGGAAATGGTAAGGAGAGTTATACTGACACGTTTGCATCAATGGAAGACATTTCCATGATGGCAGTTCTCCATATTTCCATAAGGGAAACTCTTCACATCAGTGCAATAAAATCACAGGTTTGCTCCAAAATCACCTGTGCCTTAAAATAAGCAAAGCACAATGATAGATGTTGGGGATATAAAATGTAAAAGGAAATAACTCCAACATTAAGAAACTTAAAGCTTATATGTACTTAATAAATAAATGTCAGTCAAATAATAGATACTTAATGGTTTTAAAAATTAAATTTTTGTGTGAATTTCAATAAATATAATTAACTATTATTTTATCTTCAAATATATAAGGAACATCTCATGAAATTGACAAAATGAAACCTGAATGTTATTTATTTTTATTTGGTATTTCGTTTTTAAAAGCAGAAATTTTCTTACAATATGATTTGAAGGCAAATAATTTCTTAGTGTTTGAGACAATATAATATGGAAAAAATGAATTAAATGTGAGATCCTGTGCTAAGAACTGGCAGATATATGAAATTGACAAGCCACAGTTCCTACCCTAAAATAGCTTATAGTATTGGAGAAAAGTAGTTTTTTCATTCTCAATCTTCTTCACTGATTTGTCCACATTCCACCTGTAGTTTTACTCATCTCTGCCCATAACATGAGACTGTCCTAGATCAGATCTCTCTGTTTAGTCTCTCTTTTCACATTTACTTCTGGACTTAATGGTTCAGTTATCATCTCCACACAAGTGACTTGGCTCAAATTTAGGTTGAACCATATTATCTGTTTGAGTTCTACTCCTACATTTCCAATTACCTATTGTCTATCTTCACCTAATTTTTCCCCACTCTCTCAAGTTCAGCATTTCAAAACTGAACTGCATCTACTCTTCATCCTCTCCTCCCAGACTCAGTGTTCCAAATTGTTCTCCCCTATTTCCCTTAATCTTCCCTCCCCAAGAAAGAAAGCCACCTGATATAGGTTAAATATGTGCAATCCTTTTAAACATATTTCCGTATTTGCCATGTTGTGGAAGAAAAGCCAAACCACAAACAAACAACAACAAAAATGTGAAAATACCATGCTGTGATCCTTATTTAGTCTCCATAGTTCTCTTTCTGGCTATGCGTGGTATTTTCCATCTCATGTCTGTTGTTATTGTCTTTAATCACCAGATTGTTGAGAAGAGCCAAGTCCATCACAATTAATAACCACATAATCTTTTTATTACTGTGTATCATGCTTTCCTGGTTCTGCTCAATTCATTCAACATCAGTTCATGTAAGTCTTTCAGACTTTTTATGAAATCAGCCTGCTCCTCATTTTTTATTGGATAGTAATATCCCATTGCATTCATATAACATAATTTATAGTTCTTATCAGGTTTTCAAAACTTAACATAACCATATCTTTAAATATGTACTGTGTATCAGTTGCTGTTCTAAGTGCTGAGGACACAAAGACAAAAACATGAGCTGAAAATCCTTCCACCTTTCTCTCTTCCTCATTACAATTTCTAAAGCCAGCTATTCCCATCTCTACAATATCATGTGTATATACCTGTCTCCTTGTTTCCATCCATCCCCCTTTTTTCATTCTATTTCATCTATTGCAAGTATCCAATCTTTCATCCTTCCAATCTATCCTTGGTACAACTACAAAAATCTTGTTACACAAATCTGAACACATCACTAGCTCATTCAAAAGTCTTGAGACTTTTTTCCCCCTGAGGCAACTGGAATTAAGTGACTTGCCCAGGAAGTGTTAAGTGTCTGAGATCAGATTTGAATTCATATCCTCCTGATTTCAGGGCTAGTATTCTATCCACTTCACCACCTAGCTGCCCCTTGAGATTTCTTAAAACCTTCAGAATAAAATAAAATCTTCTTAATGGATCATTTAAAGACTACACAATTTCACTTCAACATACATTTTCTATATTTCACATCACTCCCTTTCATATCCTCTGCATTCCAACCCAAAGAGATATTTTCTCTCTCCTACACTTGTGAACAAACACACCTGACTACCTTTCTATAGCTAGAATGCCTCCCCCCAATCATTTGCAGCCTTCAAACCTTATTCCAGTGGTCAGAGCAGAAGCAGAACTCTTCCATAAATATCTACTTGTTTACATTTTTCTACAATATTTTGTGTGATATCTGCTTTGCTAACAATTCTATCTTGAAACATTTTTATTTTATACATAATCTAGACTTTAATTTCCTTTAGAAATTAGATTATGATTTGTAAAAATTTCTGTATTGTCAGTGTCTGGTATCTTACACATGTTCGGCAAAATAAGTTTGGTACATTAAATTGAACACAGTTTGCAATGATACAGAGAATCCCCAGAGTGTTTGTGCAGAATTGTTACTAGAGCTTCTAAACAACTTATGAATACTATTGTATCATGAATGCATTAGAAATTCACAAATCAAAATGCTATGTAGCATTTGAAAAGGAAGGTCATTATGTACATCAGGATTCATAGAGTCTTCCTGCAAGAGGCTGCATTTGAATTGAGCTTTGCAGAATGGCTAGGAATTCAACAGGCTCCCAGATGTCTTTAGAACCAAATATAAATTGTTCTGTTTGACATTTAAAGGGTTCACAGACTGGCACTAGACTATGTTTTCAACATTATTGCAAAGTACTCTCCTTTACACATTACATATTTCAATCAAACTGACCTTCTATTGCGTACTTAATACATGGTATTCCATCTCTCACCTCAGTGCATTTTGCATATGATGCCCAAGGACCTAAAATGTACTCTTATTTCACTTCCCACTCTTAAAATAAATACTTACCTTCCTTCAATATTCATCTCATCTACCACCTCCTTTGTGAATATATTTTAAATATATCTTTTATGAATATACCTTGATTATACTTTATTATAAAGGTAGTATTTTTTAGTCTGCAGAAAGGCTCAGAGACAGAAACATGGGGTTTAAACCCTGCCTGTAGTACCTGTGTAACCCAAGCCAAGTTATTTAACTTCTTAATTCTTCAGGAAACTCTCAGATAGTATAAATTTCAGAGTAGGTGCTAATCTGAATTGGTAGAAATAATTTTCTTAGTTGGAAATTTTCTGGGCCAATGAAATCACAATATGATCTTTTCCTATCTATCTTTGTATCTGTACAATTCATATGTACATATATACAAATATATGCATAACCATACAAGTATATATATATATATATATATATATATATATATATATATATCTGTATGTATGTGCTTAATTGAGAGACAGTGTGGTATATTAGATACTGAGATTAAGAGTAGAGATCATGTGGGAAAGACAAAGTTCAATACATACTTGATACATACTGAATGTATAATTCCGATCAAATCATTTAACCTTCTAGTACCTCAGTCAATTTATTTCTAAATCTATAAATTATGTATAAATGCAAATTTAGCATTTGCAGATACATAACTGGAGATAATTTCTCCACTGAGTTTTCTGATTCAATGATATTATAGATTAGGACAAAATATATTAACTTCTTTTGTATGTATATATATGTGTATATATATATATATATATATCATGTACAACTTGCTATTCCTTTTAAATACATAATAAAGTTATCATGTAAATTTAATCTTTTCCTCTTGCTCAACAGGATAGCATTACATACAAATATTAGATACAAATAGCTATACACACATACACATACATAGATATACACACATGCACATTATCCTACACATACTTCTATTTATCAGCTCTTTCTCTGGAAGTAGATTGTTTCTTCATATGTCTTTTTAGTTAATTTAGGTATTTTAGGTAGTCAAAAATGATTTATCCAATCAAAATCATTCTTAAGACAATATTGCTGTTACTATATTCAATGTTCTCTTGGTTTTGCTTATTTTAGTCTTCATCATTTAGTGCAAGCTTTTCCACATTTTTCTAAAATTGCTATTTATCATTTTTCATAGCATCATAATATTCTATTAAAATCACATTTCACAACTTCTTCAGCCAGTCCCCAGTTGATAGGCATCCCTACAATTTCTAGTTCTTTGCCACCGCAAAGAAAACTGCTATAAACATATTAGAATATGTAGGATATATATATATATATACATACATATATATATATATATATATATATATATATATATATATATATATATATATGTGTGTGTGTGTATGTGTGTGTGTGTGTGTGTGTGTGTGTGTGTGTGTGTGTGTAACTATTAGACATATTGGAATATAATTTTATTTTTGATTTAATCTTTTATTTCCCCCCAGTTACATGTAATTTTCTTTCTTTTTCTTTCTTTCTTTTTTTTTTTTTTTTCCTGAGGCTGGGGTTAAGTGACTTGCCCAGGGTCACACAGCTAGGAAGTGTTAAGTGTCTGAGACCAGATTTGAACTCAGGTCCTCTTGAATTCAAGACTGGTGCTCTATCCACTACTCCACCTAGCTGCTCCCTACATGTAATTTTCAATATTCAATATTTAAACTGAATTCAGAGTTATCTCCCTCCTTCCTCACTCTTCTCATTGTTCAGGCAAACACTTTGATATGCTATACATTTGTGATTAGGGAAAAACATTTCCATATTAATCACCTGGTAAAAGGAAACACAAACCAAAATAAAAATTCAAGAAAAACAAAAAAATATTTTTAAAAGTGTTCTTTAATTTGCATTTGATCTTATCAGCTCTTTCTCTAAGTAAAATAAAATAAAATAAAATCCATCTAGAAAAATAAAAGGTCAAGGATATCAATGGAAAAAATGTGCTATACCTTCCAACTGTATTATAAGGTGATAATTGTAAAAACAATCTGGTACTGACTAGGAAATAGAGTGCTGTATGGAATAGATTGTGCACATTACAAGTATAATAAATGAGCCTAGTAATTTAGTATGTGCTAAAAACAAAAGACCCAAGCTGTTAGTATAAAAGCTCATTATTTGACCAAAAATATGCTAGAAAAAAAAAAAAAACTGAAACCAGCTAAGTCCTTCAAAGTTTTCTTGGATTATTGTATTGCTTGGAATAGCCTAATCATTCACAGTCAATCATCTTATAATATAGCTGTTAAAGTGTACAATGTTCTATTGGTTCTATTCATTTCACTTTGCATCAGTTTATATAAGTTTCTCCCAGTTTTTCTGAGAGCATCTAGCTAATCATTTCTTATATCATATATAATATTGCATCACAACTACATACCACATATTGTTAAAAATCCCCCAAATTTATGGACATCCCCTCAATTTCCAGTTTCTTGCCCCTCTGGGGCACTTTCTGTTTATACCCTCCAATATTTCTCATTCTCATGATAGATAACTTTAATTTTTATTTCTCTAATCAATAGTGATTCAGAGCATTTATTTAATTAATTATTAAATTTGACTATATTATGTATTAAATATGACTATAGGTACCTTTGATTTCTTTGTCTGAGAATTACCTCTTTATATCCTTTAACTATTTATCAATTAAGAAGTGACATGTATTTTTTTTTAATTTGACTCAATTCTCCATATCATTGAGAAATGAAACTTTTATAAATTACTTGTTGCAAATCCCTGCTGCCATAGTTTTTTGATTTCTTTTAAATTTTGGTTGCATTGCTTTTGTTTGTATAATTTTTAAAATTTTAAGTAATCAAAATTTCCTATTTTATATTTTGGAAAGCTCTATTTTATGTCTTAATTTTCCCCCTTATTCAGAGTTCTGAAAAATAAACTATTCCCGGCTTTCTTAATTTGATTATGTATTCTTTGTGTGTAAACCATGTAACCTTTTTGACATTATTTTGGAATATAATGTGAGATGTTAGTCTATTCTTAATTTTTCCCATACTGTTTTCCAATTTTTTCTAGCACATTTTTGGTCAAATAATGAACTTTTGTATTAACAACTTGGATCTTTTGTTTTTAGCAATACTAAATTACTATGCTCATTTATTATACTTGTAATGTGTATAATCTATTCCATACAACACTATTTCCTAGGCAGTACCAGATTGTTTTGACAGTTACCACTTTATAATTCAGTTGGAAATCAGGTATGACACTTTTTTTTTTTCATTGATATCCTTGACCTTTTGTTTTTCCAGAGAAATTTTATTTTATTTTATTTATTATATTACTATTATTATTTTTGTGAGGCAATTGGGGTTAAGTGGCTTGCCTAAAATCACACAGCTAGGAAGTGTTAAGTGTCTGAGACTAAATTTGAACTCAGGTCTTGCTGACATCAGGGCTGATGCTCTATCCATTATACCAACTAGCTGCTCCAATTTTTTTTTATTAACTCTTTTCTATAGTCAGTGTCACTGTCATTGTGGTAGATACAAATTAAATGTATTGGTGTATTGGTATTAAATGTTTTGGTGCAAAAGTAGACAATAATCATGGAGTCTGAGGCCATTGAGACTACTATAATGATTCTTTTGAATTTTCTTACTTGAAACTTTGTGTTCAGATGTATATGTGGTAGATGTTCTAATGCAAAAAGTAAAGAGTGCTCATGGAGCAAGTGGAGCCACTGAAAGCATCATACTATTTACTTTGAATTTTCTTTACTGTCTGGTTATCATAATATATGTATGGGACTGAAAGTGGGGACGGGTGGGTATGGATGTGAATGTGGATTATGAGTTGAGTGGTGTTGTTAAGAATGGCACTCTGGTATATGTCTAATCAGAATTTGTGCCCTGGGTTGCTACTGTTCCCCACACTTCTTATAACAGTATTATATGATAAAATTTTAGGAAGTTGTAGAATTAAGTTTAGTTAATCTGCATAGTAGACACAACTAAGATTTCTTCTGGTTTTATTTCCTAAGAAAAATTTCTGGAGGGTGTTGAGGAACCAGATTTTCTTACAGAGAGCAGACAAATCTGAAAGAATCAGTAGAGAGGGAGTGGTTGATTAGGCAAAAGGTTCCGGGTGGGAGATGACTAATGGAAACTCACAGAATACTTTGAACTTGGGGCGAAATGCCCACAGATAACCTAAGGTTAGTCTCTTCCTTTCATGACCTTTGAATCCAAATCTAGCACCATTTACAATGAACATCCCAATCTATTTTATGAGAATCTATGGTAGCATAACATCACATCTAAGGAAGTCTCAGAAGACTTCATGAAGAAAGTGATATATGACTTGCTTTGGTAGTACACATTTATCATCCCTGTTTTTAAATAACTCAGGATAGTAGATTACTTGAGTGTGGGAATTCTAACATGCTGTAGGGTTGAAGTTGATAGGCGTCCAACCTCAAAATTGTGAATACCAGTAAGTGGAGGGCTACCAGGCTTCATAAAGAAAGGTGAACTGGACTAAGTTGGAAAAATGGAGCACAGTATAATTTCTCATGTCAACAATTATTCTTGTTATTCCTACGAAGGGTGACTGTAGGTCAAGGTTGGATACGATAGAGAGATAGGAATCCAAATAACAAAAAAAGATAAAAAAATGAAAGGAAAAAAATGTGTATGGGTATGTTGTGAAGGATAGGACTTCCACAGGTGGAAATGAATTTGGAATGCATTCCCTGTATAAGGAATAATATAACCAGAAACATGGCCATGATAATATGCTTAGGGAATAGTAAGCAGCCTATTTGATACTAGTATAAAACATGAATAAAAATAATATGAGATAATAAACCAGAAAATATATTGTGAAGGAGTTTAAATTATTTTCACAAGAAATGGAGAACCATTCAAACCTTATGAAGAGTAGAATGACCAAATCTGTGCATTAGATTTATATCATGTGATCAATTCTGTTGGATGTGGCCATTTTCAACAATGAGATGAACCAAATCAGTTACAATTGAGCAGTAATGAATTGAACCAGCTACACCCAGAGAAAGAACTCTGGGAGATGACTATGAACCACTACATAGAATTCCCAATCCCTCTATTTTTGTGCACCTGCATTTGGGATTTCCTTCACAGGCTAAATGTACACTATTTCAAAGTCTGATTCTTTTTGTACAGCAAAACAATTGTTTTATATTTAATTTATACATATATTGCATTTAATTTATACTTTAACATATTTAACATGTATTGGTCAACCTGCTATCTGGGGGAGGGGAAGGAGGGGAAACAATAGAACAAAAGGTTTGGCAATTGTCAATGTTGTAAAATTACCCATGCATATATCTGATAAATAAAAACTATTTTAAAAAATAAGATTTATATCATAGCAGCATAAAGAATGAATTGATGGTCAAAACAATTGGAAATACAGAAAATTGTACATAGATTGTTAGAATTGTCGACTCTAGAGGTAATGATGACTTATACTAGGCTGATTCCAGTAGGAAATGAAAGGAAGAATACAGCAAGTGACTGTATAGGATCTATAGGATTTAGTAAGATATTAAATATGGAGAAAGAAGGAGTCAAAGATGTTGAATTTTTGAATTTGTGTGATTAGAATAACTTTGGTATTATTAACAATAAATAACCAAGACTGAGGGATGGATAAGGTTGGGGAAAGCTGAAAGATTTCATTTTGCAATATGGCGAACTTGAAGTTTCAGTAAAATATTTGTGAAATCAAATCCATTCATCAATTATCTTAAGATTTTTTAAAAATTCACATAACCTATATAAAAGCAGCTACAAATCTTACTAGGATAAGTGCTGAACTTGGAGTCAGGGGGACACAAATTTGCAGCCTGTATCACCTGTTTACTAGATCTTTGACCCTGACTAAATCACTTAGTTTCTGTCTCATTCTCTTCACCTATAAAATGGGTCTAATGATTGCATTTACCACCCCCCATTTGTGGTATGAATAAAACATTTTACAAACCTTAAAGTACTTTGTGAATGCTAGCTTTATAATCATTAAATGTTTTTAAAAGTTAGGCTATTTTATCTATGAATTCCAAGTTCTTACAAATCCTACAAATCAGTATTCTAATGCTAGTCTAAAAATAGGAAATGTGGGATGGGATGGAGGAGAGGCCAGCTACATATGCATATAGCCTTTAGAATGAGAAGGGAAGCCAGCAAAAGAGGCAAAGAAACTATAGACAGGGAAATAAGCAGAGAAACATATTGTTTGATGTCACAGAATTCAAAGAAAAAGTAAGAGTGTACCTGCTAAAATAAAAAGGCTGCATTTCCATAAGGATTACTTATTTATTATTCTGCATTGCACTACACTGATTTAAATACAGGTTATTATTTAAATGTAGAGCATACTCCTAAAATGAAACTCTGAAAAGAAAATTAGATAAAGATGATAAAGATATAAATACAAACATACACATACACAAATGTACATTATTTCAAATGTGGGGATTCTGGTCATCATTCCATATTTAAGAGAGCAGAATCTTATTTATTGCATATGTATCTTGTAAAATCTTTTGTTAGCAGATTTTTTTCTCATGACAAATATTGGAAAAAGAAGAAAGAATGTTATTTTACAGCATTCTCATCACACTTAGATTACAATGCACATTTTCAGAATCTGAAGAGAATGTTCTCCTCCCCCCCATGGAGTAGAAAATTGTCTTTTCATTTTTTTCATGTTTATATCAATGATGTTAGTGTTGGCACCTTCTCACCATGCATTTCATGTGAATACAGATGTGATTCACAGTCTTGTACAAACTAGTGAAGTAAGCAAATGCAAAATCTACATCAGCGGTAGAAAAGTTTTGATAGATTGGAGTTTTTCTTAGCATTACCAAGCAGGAGGAAATAATGGGATTGATGAAAAGCAAATACTGAACTATCAACAAACAAACAAAAAATACGAAAATACCAAGTTGTCTGATACCAAATACTTTTTATTGTAATAGGTCAAAATTTAAACATGAATAGAAAACTGAGAACACTTAAAAATTGTCTCACATGACATTTAAAGTAGGGCACAAAGTAGATAAGTCAGGGAGAAATGAATTATATTCATCCATATTTAGGCTTCATTTGTGGGATATTCTTTGATGAGAGCTATTTGAAAGACAAAATATATTTTGGTATATACTGGAAAACTGTATAATAGTATCATATGTAAATATATTTTCTATAAAAGGCTTTCTTAAATTAAGTTCACATAAAGTTGTTTAGATTTTATTTTATTTTTATTTTTATAAGATGTGTTCTCCCAGCCACAAAGAAAACAATGCTAATAAAAATGAACAAAATTAAGACCACAAATTTAGATGCATTATATTAGGGAGGGATATAACTGATATTAACATTAATTCTTAATATATTTTTATACTTCAATAAGACATGCTTTCATTGGTTTAAGAATTCTCTTTGTTGTATAGACTTTGTAGACAGTGCTGAGGAGATTCTATGGTTTAAAAATTCAGTATTTCAAGGGAATTCAGGTGATGTACCTTCTCAAATTTACCTGAGAGTTTTGTATCATACACACATATATATTCATATTGGAAGTTCTTTCAGTATGCTCTAAAATCAGCCAGATTTTGTAGTCTTCTGGCATACCCTTCTAGGAAATAGTGTCACTTTGTAGAACTCCTCCCTTTTTTCCTCTTCCTCTTTTTCTTCCTTTACCTATTCCTCCTCCTCCCTTGTTTATTTCTTTATGTCTGCATGGTACACATTTTTTTCAGTTTAATGTCTAGATTGTTTACTTTCATTTTGAATGGGGGAATAAAGTTGATTACTGAAAAACAAAGAATATGAAGAACCAAATTTGTGGAACCATTCCATCAGAGGCTAGAACATTAAAAGAGAATGAGGGCAGAATACATAGATTTTTTTTTTCTGATTGTCTAAATAGATTGCAACAATGGCACACATTAACTCTAGGGGGGTGAAAAAGACATATTGTCTCCAACATAATCTCTTTTAACTCATAATATCATAATATCAATAATATTTTAACTCAGATATCTGAGGAACATTTACTGAAGAATTTTCTAGTAAGATATTTAAATATCCATTTCACATATTCAACTTTTTCATCTTTAAGTTTGTGTTTACAGAATATATCTATTTATGATGTGTGTTTTATGAAGTATAACTAATCTTTGAATACAAATTTGGAATTTTTATAATATGTGTTCTCTAGTATGGAGCCACAATGAAATTGAAAATAATTCTCTTGTGGTATATAGGAAGAACATTAAAATAAAAATCATTATATTTGGGTACTACACTTGATTTCACTGTCTCTGTGACCTTCTATCATTCATTTAATGGAATCACAGGATTGCAGTGTTGGATATTAGATGCCTCTTCAAACTTATATATCTGATAAAGAAACTAGTTTAGAGAAGGCAGATCAATAAACTAATACCAGAAAGTAACAGAAGTAGGATTCAAATTAGGATGCATGACTCTATATCCACTGTGTGTATATGTGTGTGTGTGCGTGTGTGTGTGTGTGTGTGTTTATAAATATGTGTATGTCCCTGTGTGTTTTTTCCTATACCATTCAGTAACATCTGTAAAACAAAGGAGGTAAATTAATGACATCTCTTCTATTCATAAGACTGAAATGAATATATGTTGAAATTACGTTCATTTCATTATACAGAGAAAGAACAATGAATATCTTGAAAATTAAAAGCTATAATAAACAAGTACAATAAAGTATATAATGGAGTATAATTAAATTATATTTAATAAATAAAACTAACAACGTTCTTACCTGGAAGAAATTGAAGAATTTGAACTCATCGCTAACAAAAAAGACATGGAAGAAATGCAAATGGTGAAGTTAGTTTGGAGAAAAAAAAAATTTAAAAATAGAATTGTCTTAGTGCAGCAGAGAAAACAGGTATCAACTAGAAAGTTTATGAGTTAGTTGTACTAAATCCAGGGAAATCATAAGAAGTAATTCTAAAAGTAATTAGAAAAATACATTTTTTGGAAACAGGTTATATAGCATAAAATAAATGTCAATGATTGTTCTGAGTGCACTAAGAAAGGAAAACCTGGTTAGAAGTCTCATACACAAAGCTTCATCCTGGTTTAGCAATATGTGGTCTCTATGACAGCACCTTGGCAACTCCTCAGTAGGAACCCATTAGCTATGAAAGGAGTCCTGTGAAAGTCCTCTTTATGCACCTTAATGGAAAACTAGTCCCCTTGATTAGATGATTACCTTTCAGTCTGTGAATCAAAAATCCTGAGTATTTTTAATCTTTAAAAGTCAAAGCCATCAAAAGTTACCCATAATTAACATGGTAAGTCAGTGAAAGCCATTTTATTCTTTTGGAAGATTGAACATTTTTTTCATGTTTTAGTGGCTTGGAGAAATTGTGTTAACACTATAATCTAAATTCTAGTGCATTTTCCAGCCTTAATAATTCAACAAATATGTTCTTAATGGCTTCGTGGAATTCCTGTGATTGCCCTGGTGATGCTTCATTATACCTTAATAATGATTCATGTCATTACCAAAGGATGCCAGGCTACAAGGGAAAGAAAGGTCTCTGATTTAAAAAAAAATGAAGGCCAAAGAAAATTAAGTTGTGTAAGGCAATGTTCCCTTTAGGTTATGGCCTGAAAG
Organism: Sminthopsis crassicaudata; assembly: GCF_048593235.1. Taxonomy (NCBI): domain Eukaryota; kingdom Metazoa; phylum Chordata; class Mammalia; order Dasyuromorphia; family Dasyuridae; genus Sminthopsis; species Sminthopsis crassicaudata. The sequence goes on along the minus strand of NC_133617.1, from coordinate 550,820,980 downwards.
AGACATAAGGTATTATACAAGCAAGTTTGCAAACAGTCTAAAAGATCTTAAGAACCCACCTCATTTCTGCCTCATATAACAAAAGGACAGGAAACGACCTACTGGGATTTATTAAGAAATTACCATATAACAGGTGGTTCAACTACAGAAAAGTAAATAAAAAATAACACAAGTTCTCAAAAAGTTTGTATTCTTTTGGGAGTGAGGAGAAGGATAACAATTTGTTGAGGAAGGAATAAACATTAGCAACTAGAGAGATAAGCAAAGATTTTCCATAAGAGGTAACTCTTAAGCTAAACTCTGAAGCTAATGATTCTAGTCAATATCTTCCATGCTGATCACACACTAATTCTCCCTGTACTCACTTGATATTCCTATAAAATGGACCATTTTTATTTTCCTTTGTTTATGACATCACATTTACCAAACTTTATATCTTTCTACAGCCTGTCACACAGGTATGTTCCCTCAATTTCATCACTTGGAATCCTCTCAATCCTCAATCCTTCATTCAAGGAGTCCTTCCTAATTTTCTTATCCTGTGTGGTAAATATTCAATGAGTAGTCACTTCTGGGGAAGTGGAAGAATTTGTTTGGAAAAGACTGAATGAACTAATAAAAAATTCAAACAAACAAAAACTTTTTCCAATAAAAGGTTCCTAATCTGGAATATGAATGATCAAGAATTCTTAAGGTAGTAAAAGGTGACGTAAGGCATTTTTGAGTGTTTTCTGGAAAGAATTTTTTTAATGCTAAAAGATGTGACATTTGGTTATCAAGAGCTAAGAAATAGCTGATGATTTGATCATAAGTATTATTCAAATTCTCAGTTAATGTCATGAGTAGAAAAAAGTTACAAAGGATAACAAGCAACAAACTAGAAATAAGAGCCCATGATTTTCTGAAAATCAAAGTAGACAAAGAAAATCAAGATTTATTTAGGGAAAAATGAGGTAAAATTTAATAGATAAAATATATATATATCATTAAATTAGTAATTTGATCAGTGTGAATACTCCTACCAATTAGAATATAACTTCACTTTGTACTTCTTTCCCCTCTTCATCACCAGCATAACTCAGCAGAAGAAACTTCATGATTTCAAATCCCACTTGGTGGCCAAATTTTTTTGTGACCATCTTTTTTGTTTGATTGATTTTGTTCAGTTGATCATTGGGAGAGGGATACGTTGACTATTGCTGAACATAAAATGCATGGTGAGACAAAGAAAACATGAGGCTATCCCTCTCTCTTCCTTTTCGCTCACTAAATGAACAATTCATTTTCCCCAAGCCATAATTTTCTCGTTTCTACCATATTGCCTGCTTAATTTTTCAATTTATTTTTTCCACAAATCTCCTCCAATTTTCTTTGTGTGATATTCTACCCCAGTGCCTCATATTTTGTTTTATTCTGAGAATTATGTCTATCCAACATCATGGAAGAATATTTCTTTTAAAAATATTGACCTTAGTTTAGGGAGGCATTAGGATAATTAAAATGTCTGTACAATATCCAAAAGCTAAATCAATCTTTTCTCTTCTTGTAGGTCTAGCTTTGTCCATTTACGATTTTTATCCTTGATCAAATATACCTGCTTGTGCATTATGTGTCTGTGAGTATTGATGTACATTAAACTCCATGTTTGATTGCATATTATTGTTTGAACAATCAGTCCATCAAACAATAGACATTCTTCATTCATTTGTCTTTTCCTGTGTGAATTATTAATCAAAATTCTTTAGAGAGACATGCTATAACATTGAGCTAAATATAATAAGATAAAATTAAATAGAGACAAATGTAAAGTTTTACACTCGTCAACAACAATATCAACACTTTTAATAAAATGTAAGTAAGGCATGGATAGACAGAAGTTATTCTGAAAAAACCTGGGGGTTTCAGAGCCCTTCAAGCTCAATACAAATCAGTACAGTGATATAGCAGCCAAAATAAATTAAATCTTTGTTCTGCATATTAATTCAATCATATGGATTAAGACAGGAATTGCTTCTAAGAATTAAGAGGTGATCATCACACTGCGTTCTGTTCTCAGTGGGCTTCAATATGAATATGACATTCATTTCTGGGATCTGTGGTCACTGATAAGCTAGAGAGCAACCTTGATGGTTAAGGACCTTGATTAAATGTCATGTGAAAATTAGTAAAAGGAACTCTATGTAATTAACAAAGAAATATTTATATTTATATTCAAGTACTTGAAGGATATTCATGTTGAGAAGGGAGTAGATTTGTTCGCTTTGGCTCTGAAAGGCATAGCTGGAAGCTGTAAAAAATCACTTGAGCTTGATGTCAGAAAGCAAAACAAAACAAAACAAAAGACAAAATTCTTAACAATTAGAATCCATCAAAGTAGAATGGGCTGTTTAGGGGGATGTTGAGTTCCTCCCACTTTACAGATCTTCAGTCAGGGACTGGATGATTAACTTTTGGGTTATTATAATGGTAATTCATTTTGTATATGAATTGTATTAGATAGCCACTGATTTCTCTTCAAACTTCCAAGTTTAATTCTGTGCTTTTTCTGTATGCTTCACATTGATTAACTCAGAAACTCAAGATGACTCAGGTATTTTTCTTGTAGAACCAGAAATTTATGGGTTTAGGACAAAACAAGGATAGCATATCTATATTTATGAATTACTTGTGCCTTATGCCTTTAGAGAATAAATTCTACCCTGTTAGCACCTGCTAAACATTAGCTAAGACCTCTAAATTATTTCCCACTGAATAAACATCTAAGAGTTTCCCAAATCAGCATGTCATCATGAAAAGTAGTTAGTTTAGACTCATTATCCAAGAATGTATGGATTCCACAATCAAATGGGGCAACATTTTGACTCATTCTCACTGCATCATGCTTCATATTGGTAAGCATCCAGCAGATGGATTCTGTAATTGGCTCCTATTGGGGTTATAATAGACCCCTGATAATGCACCCTACAGATTAAGCACAAGGGTTAAATCAAGCATGCAACATAACTGTTTTGGGTTAAAAAATCTTTTCACTACAAATGCACATAAAATCTTTGTCTTCTGAAAAAAAATGTGACCCTTGATTCTCATTCTGTTTTTACCAAAAGCATAGATTGCTGTATGTTTAAATAATTTGACTAAGAAGGCAATGACTGCAAAAACCTAGCAATTCCTGTGATGAAAAGGGTTTGATTTTTAAAAATACTCCAAGATTAGATATTAGCTCATAAAGCTAGCAGCTTGAAACTTCTGAAAAATGCATTTCCAGTTAGCCTCTGCTTGAAAACCCCTTGTGATTTGGCTTGATTTTTCAACTGAAATATTTACAGATTATTTCTACATAATGGTTTATAAATGTGAAATATTGCTTGACTTTCTATGTAATAAAGTTCCTTCTATTTTTCTCTCTGGCACAATATTTCTGGTTCTAATGCTACTTGTCCCAAATAATTTTTTAGAATTTAGAGTTTTATTTTCCTTAAATTTTTTTTTCTAATTCAAGGGGAAAAGTCAATCCTTTCAGTATATGTCATTCCTCGCGCCCCCCCCCCCATTGTAATACGGCTAGGCATTTGCTCAAAATTGAAGTCTTCCCTACAAACAAAAGGGACTCTATTCTGAAAATCAAATAAAGAAATATCCTAATGTGAGTTTTTTAATTGTTCTACATTCTTTTTGATAAACTATTACTTACATGAATAAGTCAAACTAAGACTCTAGAACTCAGCCCAAACTTACATTTGTATATTAGTGGTCTTCCCTTTCAGATCCAATCCTACTCAAAATTATGTTGGCCAAACTTTTTTTCCAGTCCCCTTATCTATTGTTACCTTCAGAACTTTTTTTTTTTTTCTCAAGATACTTACATTCTTTATAATAGCCTCTGACTGCTCACTCCACCCTGGTACAAAGTAGCAATTTTTGACATCTCTATTTCCTAAACACTTCTTCGCATCACCCCAAATGAGCCTTTCTCTCATGTAACTGTTCCTCAATACAATAACGTGAAAGAGACAAATGAGTTTATCCAAAGTGGTCTCTGATTACCTTGAAAGGGAGTGTGATTGCTTTTCACTAGGGACTTTTATCTTCCCAGGCAGAAGATACCCCTTGAAGAAAGGAATGATCTGGGACTTTAGGGGGAGGATCCATCCTTTGGGTTTAACTTTCTCAATTTAAGACAATGACATTTTCATTTTCTAAAGGCAAAACAGAACTAAAAGCAAATCTACATACCAGTAGTTGACTACAGTCTTCTTCCTTGTTCCCAAGGGCTGCCAAAAATCAGAGGCAGATAGAAATGCATGTATTCTCTTTCTGGACCCCCAACATCTTGTCTCAAGCACTTTCTGTAAAAATAAGGGGAGTACTTATGCAGTACTACTTTCAAAATTTGTATAAGGTCAGAACTTGGGGTGTTCAACCTTGGACACAGAATACTAATCCTTTCACAAATGCTTCACTCTTTAAAAATGGACTTGTGATTTCATTGAAGTGCACTCTCTTTCCAATATTGCTGATTATAATTCCCTATTTCTTTGTATTTGATGTAATTCTTATCTAAGGCCTTCCATAAATCCTCTATAAAAATGTTACTCATTATGTTAGAAGCTTTCCTTCAAGATTTTAACCTTTTCACAAGATCAGTTGTTTTCCATTCTTATTACATGACCAGACTTTTTCTCTTTTCCTATTTACCAATTAATAATTGATAACTAGTTAGCAGATGAATTTAAAAGCAACTAATTACTTAATGTGTTCCAGGTATTGTGCTAAGTTCTGAAAATACAAATGTATATAAATATGACCACCTCTCACTTCATGGAGTTTATATTCTAATAGATAAAGTCAATATATAAGGGAACAAAGTTGGAGAGATGGGAGAGTTTAGTGTCACAGTATGCTTTGCAGATGACCATTAACTGGTGTGATGATGTGGTTCCAAGTACACATAAAGTAAAAATTCATGAATTAGAACTCAGGTCCTTGGGTGCCAGAATTCTAGTTCTGATAGGAAGCAGCAGAAGAAAAGTAGAGTGCACGGAACATGATTTGAACATGTCCAGGAAGTGTTGTAATGATTTAGTCTTCGGCTACATCAAATGAAAGTACATTTATCAAAACCCAATATCCCAGGGCGTAGTGGCTGGGTTTGGTAAGATGAAGCAGAGAGCCAAAATAAAGGCAGCATGCCTTTAAGATGGCTACATACATGCTTTCTTTTCAGCCACTTCTTGTAGTTAATTATGCCATTTGTATATCTTTCTGTGTTCTTTTGAGTCATTAATAATTTTAATTCTTGGTAGTTATACTATTCCATTATTAACAGACAGACATTAAAAGAATATTTGGTGTTGAAAAAATAGATTTCTGCATTAGGGAACAATTGCAATCATTCAAAGTACTGTGCAATTTCTCAAGTGCTGTTCTCTCTTCCACTCACTCTCTTCCTCCTATTCAATTAAAGATATATTTCTTTGTCTATCTTCATTGTCTTCCCTATATATGTCTTGATAGAATAACTCAATGTAATACCCATTCAATTGAATATTATTATATCTACAATAGGCATTCTTCAGACAATTAATATTTGAGTGGTCAAAGATTGCACTGGTAGTGCAGAATTGAGTCAGAAGATGAAGTCATTGTGGTTCATTAAATTCTTTCTATCACTTATTTTAATTCCCTTAGTTCCTCTTTTTGATTGATAGAGGAGGGGAGCAATCCACTTTCCCCATAGTTTGCTTGTCTAAAAGCCACATCTATAAGAATATTCTCATAATCATAGTCAAAATTCCCTAAGTCAAGTTATATTTCAAACAATAGACTAAGTTTGAGAGGGAAAAGTTACATGCTACTAAGGTAACTAAGGAAACTCAGCATAAACACATAAAACAAAAGGCAAAATCAATAAACTGATCAGTATTAAATAGTACCAGACTGGTAGTCTGGTAATATTTGGGATTTAGAAGTAATAAACATAATGGCCATCTATCTATTTGAAGTATTTTAACATTTGTAGGGAGTGACATCTTACATCTTAGCGATTGAATCTTATATGATTTGATCCTATTTAAAGGAGATGCTTTACTGGAAAAGAAACTTTAAGTATGCAACTTACTCCTGAATCAAGAAAAAAGACAATTTTGTGTTATCAATAAACAAGAAATGGTGGGATCTCACATTTGTTTTTTACATCTTTCAATTGAGTCTTTAGCTATGATGGAATATGTTACATAGGGAAACATCTATAAAAATACATCTTATGTTTTCATTCAAGATAACTTTAATATATATTTAGAGTTGATATTTCATAAAGTTTTTAAGATTAAAAAATAGATATGGATTGGTAACTTATGACATCTCCTTGATATTACCAATGTTTATAATCTATAGACTTCCTTTTATTTAAAAGAAATTAATAAATTTGTACATGTTGGACAACAAACATTGGTGGACGAGGACTCCACCGTGAATATGAAAAACCAATGAATAACTCCATATCTCACCCCAAATATTTATTTTAAAAAATCTGGTCATATTTATTTAACACCCAAAATACATATGCAATAAAACAACACTGTAATCATAAAAATGTTGCAATCTCTACGAGGGAGATATTAGTATCTTACCTACTTGCAGAGTCTTTGCAGCCACTGGTGAAACTGCATCAACTGCTTCATAAATTTGCTTTTCTTATGAAAAGCAGAAGATACAATGATCCCTGCTAGAGAAAATCACGTGACTGAGTCTTGATGGTATGGAGACAAATATTAAATATTCCCAAAGAGGGTATGGAGCTCATATTTCTTTAGTGGATTGAAACTTTTAAGAAAATTCAATAAACTTATATGTGAATACTGATGGTGGTAAATGATAAAACAAATTAACAGTTTATAATATTTATGCATTTATATCTCACTAATTTTTTTGTTTTCTTTATGCATATGCATTGTCTGTGCTTTTCTACAATACTCTGCAAATCTCCAAAAATTCCCAGTTAATTACCAATGGTCACCTCATGAATAACCAAAGTGAATGTAGAACCTGTCAATATGTGTTCTTGTATGTGTGCGTGTGTGCGCGCGCGTGTGTGTGTGTGTGTGTGTGTGTGTGTGTGTGTGTGTGTGTGCGGTGCATGAGTAGTTAAAGATTTCTAACAGCAGGTAGAGATGATCCAGCTTCCCATTTAAGCAAGGCTAAGTTTGAACAATGCAATAAGGTACTGTCACAAGTGAATAAAATCTTGTCACTAGAAAGAAATTAGACTGGATCCATAATTGAGCAGAAAGAGAACTAAGTTAGGTCCAGAATTGAGTCAGAAGATGAAGTCATTGTTTTTCATTAAATTATTTCTACCACTTATTTTAATTCCCTTAATTCCTCTTTTTGATTGATAGAGGAGGGGATCAATCCACTTTCCCTATAGCTTGCTTGTCTAAAAGCCACAATATATAAGAATATTCTCATAATCATAGTCAAAACTTCCCTAAGTCAAGTTATATTTCAAACTATGTAGAGGGCTCACAATAGACTAAGTTTGAGAGGGAAAAGTTACATGCCACTAAGGTAACTAAGGGAAACCTCAGCATAAACACATAAAACAAAAGGCAAAATCAATAACTGATCAGTATTAAATATCATCAAGTCTCTTTGTATCATAATACTCCACTCCCAATAGCCATTTAATCATTACATTCTGTCTTGAGTCTCAAATGTCTCATGTAGTCATCTGGTCTTTGGAATATCTTGTCTTACACTTCAAGAGGCTCTGTTTTTCTGATTCCAAATCATTTGGAGAAATTCCTATATAATTTTGCTAAAATCTGCCAGTAACAAGATCAATCCAATTTAATGCAATCTCTCAAAATTGGTTTTTCAATAACTATTTCAAAACCAGCTCAATCCTTGATATAATGATACTATGGACAAGTTATAAGAAAAACATCAATTAAGAACGCATAATTCACTTGAAACTTTAGAAAATTTCAGTTTTTATATGTTACTACCTGATTTTACTTTCACTTAAACACTACACCTAATATGAATCTTTAAAAACATTTATGAGTCTAACTGTAAAATGAATTTTACCTCTTAATATTACCAGATAAATACTTAAAAATAAAGAAATCATTTCACTTTCTTTATATTTTTAAATATAATTTCATTTGTAAAATCCTTAATGTAATTTTTGGAATTTATTAATAAAACATAATGAAAGTCTGAATTTTTATACTAGTTACATTTGGAAGTCAATCAGGTGCATATATCTATAGTTCTTAAGGGAAATAGTTTAATCCTGTTCTTTTCTTAAAGTTTCACTCCAAAATTCATTTCTTCAAAGAAAACATGTACATTATGTCTTTGTTTTATTACTTTGTCTAATCATCCCTTTAGAATGATATCATCCTCACATTATAATCTGATCATAAATAAAGATTAAAACATTTTTATTATATTATAGTAACTTTCTGCAATGTTCTGTTCTCTAAATTGTAATGGTTCTCTGGGTGCAGGTTTCTTGGGGAGCTTCTGGAGGCAGCCTTGGCTTCAGTTCAGTTTCAATAATCGCAAAATGCAGCCAGGAGTTAAAGTCCAGATCCTTTATTGTCTCTTCCAAAATCTTATCTCCTTCACCTGGGGCTCAGCTAGTTTTCTGGAGGCCTTCCTCTCTCCTTGGTTCTTGAGAGCTCTTATCCCAATGTCTCCAGCCAGAACAAACGTGGAAGTTGGAAAGACTCTTGACTCTGCCTCCAAGAATATGGGATTGTGAGTTTCTGCCTTGTGAATCTTCAGGAAGTCAATCCTAGTTGTGAATCTCCTGGAAGTCCATGAGCAGGCTTTTTCTTTAGACTTGTGAATCTCCTGGACTTGCAAATCTCCCCATGGAATCCTGGCTCTGAATCTTCTCTCAGAGAGTGGGCTTGTCCTTTTATATGCTCTCTAAAGGTGTGAAGTCTAATGTGTGAACCAATGATCAAACTCCTTTAAAGGTGTGAACTAAGTATTTTACCTTGTCTCAAGTCTGGCCCATAACATCTCCTTGTAGGATCAGATCAATCATACTGAGCCATGGTAAAATAGATAATTATTGTCCCCTATCCATTCCAGTGACTTAGAACCTAACAACTGTCATCATGGTAAAGTGATTCATATATGTTCTAATGTTAGTCTATTAATTGGAAAATTTAGTATTATACTTATAAAACTTTTGCTACTTACCAGCATTTATTATAAAATTTTGATATGAAAGGAAAAGGAGGAACATAGTCATAACAATGTCAAGACTCTTGCCTTAATGGCACAGACTAACCTGATATATATATATATATATATATATAATGAGGGGAAATTTTCTTTAGACCTATTTGATCCCAGAGATGAGTAATTTCTCATATCAATCATATAGTCACAGCATATCAAAAACAAAGCTCAAAATTAACTAGATAGGGAAATTTCCTGTTCATAAAGGAAATATCAAAATATTAAGGTTTCCTCCAATTTCACCAGAGACAGACATCTAACTGTAGCAGTTATCAGATTGCAGCATATGCCATTTTCATCTACTGGATTCATGGCAATTCAGTCATCCCTGTAATCAAAACTCAAAATAATAATATAGTTCCAATACTTTTTTCATCAAATAGTAAAAATTTCCTAATCATAAATTAGAGCTTGAATGAATATCTTTCATATTTCTCTAACAAACAGTTATATTTAATTTGTATGTTCTATTTATAAATTAAACTGACTACAATCTGGGTTTTCATATACACAGTAAATGTATAATAGTTGACTCATTTTAATGTATTGAAATTACATTTTTAAATCACCCTATACATTTTCATAATTTTTATAAGTGAAAGCCAAAAATTTCCAATGAAAACTCATTCTTTATCATAATAATCTTTATTGTTATTATTATTAGCTATTTTAAATTTGTTTTAAAATAGCTAATAATAATAACAATAAAGATTATTTGTTATGCTATGTGGATTATATAGGAATTTTCAAATATTTATTTTATCATATTCTTTTAAAAACAATTCATAATCCAACATCTTCTATATAAAATTTGTTTTTCTAACAGCATTTTAATGCAATGATTCCCAAAAATTGATAATATAAAATAATTTCAAATATAATAATATACATAGTATTATTGATTTAAACATGAAACAAAATTTACAGTCAGATGACTTCAGTTCAATTGAATGCATTTCCATTCCACATAAAACTGCAAGTCTATTACGTACAACTTGTTATTTCTTTAAAATATATATTAAAGTTTTCATGTAATTTTTTTTCTTCCCTTTCTGCCCTCTTTATAAATGGCTATGATAAACACAAATATGACAAATTTTTGGATTAGAGTGAAAAAATTGGGACATTTGCTATTAATGGAACTGTGAACTGATCCACCCATTATGGAGAGCAAATTGGAATTATGCCCAGCATTATTAAACTACTTATACCCATTGATGCAGAACTAGATCTGTTTCTAAAGATGATTAAGCAAAAAGGAAAAGAATCTATATGTTCTAAATATTTATAACAGCTCTTTTTGTGCTGACAAAGAACTGGAAATTGAGGGAGATATCTGTCAATTAGGGAGCGGTGGGAAAAGTTATAATATATGATTGTGACGTAGCACTAATTTTCTATAAGAAATTGATGCTATAAAAAAGCTTAATGATCTTAGAAAAATATGGATATATTTGCATGAAACAATGAAGAGAAAAACAAGCAGAACCAAGAGAATGTTGTAAAGAGTAACAGCATTATTTTTTTAAGAACAACTTTGAGTGACTACTCATTTTAACTACTACAAATATCCAAATTAACTACAAAAGACCTAAGAAAAAATGACACTACCTATATCTATGGAAAACCAAATTCTAAACTTACTCTTTTCAAAGCAAATGCTAATCCTAAATTTAAAACTAAATTTTACCTTAATGCAAAAGAAATATGGATGAAGAACAGGAGTCTGAATTTTGGAAAGAGTTTTCTCTAAAAATGTCTCTTAGTGAAAGAATAACCAGAGTACTCTAGGTGTAAAGGGCTGAAACTCTTAAAAGGGTGCTTGAATCAGACAACAAGCACTTAAGGCTAATTACTTATTGGACAATGATTCTATTAGCATATGTTGGAATTGCTTTTCTCACAGTTAATACTGGCTCAATTTTGGGGTTAAGAGAATTGTAGGTAAGGATTAAGGGGGGGGTGAGAGAGGCTAGAAAACTTCACTTTTCACCAGGATGAGGAGGAGAAAGGTTGGTGGTGAGCCCATGTTAGTTTGTTTGTCTCCTTCACTTCTCCTCCTAAAGACCAAGGACTTTTGTTTATCCTGACTCCCACTGTTCCTGAGGCCTACAGGGAACTAGCCCAAACTTTATATCTAGGAAACTTTTTTTCTGAATAGCTGTCAGCCCTGATTCAATCTGGTTGGCTCTGCCAAAAACTATAGAGGGTGAAAGACAAAGTGACTGAGGAAACAAAGGTTCAATCTTCCTAGCATATTGATTTTTAAGCAGTTCTTGCCAATTATACAACAAATCAGTATCAACCATCTTCCTCAGCTTTGTCACTAAACCCAAAATATATGAGGAGACAGATTTTATGAATTTAAACAAAATCAAATAATATCAATCAATTAAAAGAAAGCAATGAACTATAAATACAAAATTAGTGAATCTTATTTTTAATTAGAGGAAGGAATAGAAATTTTTTTCTAGTGAGGAGAAAAAGAGGATTAAACAGGTACAATTCTTTGAAAGAAAAAGAGATGTTCTACTCCCCCCAAGTGTTTCTGAACAATCAAAGTGATATGGAAACAATAATTGATTAATAAGGTTTCAGATAAAGCATATAACTATATATAACTATAGAACTATATATATATATAACTATATATAACTATATATAACTATATATATATGTATATATATATATATATTCTTCAGATGCAAGATTATGAAAAATTTATTGTCTGAATTATCAGATCTGACTAGGTTTCTGGTCAGTACAACTTAAGGCCTTAGTTAAGGATCTATAAGCAGTAGATAGAAGCAATCCAGCTTCCCAGCCATATAGGGCTGCAATAGGGTACTCTCACAATTCTCACAATGAATAGTTTTCTCACAAGACAGAAAATGAATTGGACTCATAATTGAACAGAAAGAATTGAGTTAGATAAAGTCACAAAATGGAATTCAATTCCCAATATCATTTGTTGTCCTAATCCTTTCACCAAAAGATTTCTTACATCTATCATGACCAAAACTGAACTTATTTTCTTTCTCCCAAAATCTTTTCTTTTCTAAATTTTCCTATTTCTGTTAGAGGTACCCTATTTACTTTCATATATATATATATGTTTAGTTAATTATTTCCTATCTTGCATCATTTTATTTGACCACTTATTCTTTCTCAGCCTTCATATTCAGTCAATTACCAAATTTTAACATTTATATCTTGACAGCATTTGTCTCATTCAACTTCTATAATAAACTCACACAGCTATTAGCCTATTTGAGGTCATCATCAACCCTCATCGAGGTTATTGCAACTACCAACTAATTAGAACCCCGATTCAAGTCTTTCACCACTGGTCCATCTTACACAATGCTGCCAAAGTAATTTCCCTTAAGTTTAGATCTGACTGTGATTCTCTACTTCCTCACATCTAGTAGCTTCCTATTGCTTTTAGAATGTTTAGCTTTAAAAGTTTTATAGAACCTTTCTCTAAATATTTTTCCAGTAAACTGTAAATTATATGCCCTCCCAGTTTGGGATACAAACTGATTTCCATTGTTACAAGCCTCCAGTTTCCATCTTTATAACTTTGTAATGGCCATCTTGAAATGAGCATTTTGTAATGCCCAAAGAATTCCTTCCTTCTTATTTACTGGTTTATAAAATACTTCTTTTTAAGGTTAATATTAACCACTCTCTTCTTCATGAAGCTCTTCTGCTCCTCCTCATTACTAGTGACCTTTGTACACCTGTATATTTATTTGGCTTACATTTATGTTGTATATCTTTGTGTATGTATCAATATTCCCTATTAAAACAGTTTCATATGAGTAGACATTGTTTGATTCAAGGTGCTTTCTTCTATGGTGCTTGTCACACTGTAGGAAATTTAATAATTGCATTGTTAATTTATTGAGTATAAAAAGGGTTTGGTTATTTTCAGAGGTAATTTCATAGGTGATTAAGTAAAATTATTTGATCCAAAATATTTTTGCAATTATAGTTTACTTGCTATGATCATGAAAATATTGTATACACAAGCTCACTAATGAAAAGAAAAAAATAAGAGACTCTCATTACTCTTTCTAATGGATATAATAAAAAAGTTTAAGTCAAATGAATTTGCAGTTTTAAGTCAGTAGTGTTATAAGTAATTTTCTTCTAAAGAGCCATATGCTACTATTCTTTGAAAGGTTGCGCTATACATTCAAAGAACAAATAAAAGTGACTAGCTAAAATCAATATTTCAATCAAGAAAAGTTTTTGCATATAGATGGCAGATTGAATCTTGGTAAGTTGAAAAAGAGGAATAATATTATTTTAGAATAAGAGATAATTTTTAATCAAGATTCTTCTAAATGTGTGAGCTCTTACATTGGGAATAATCAAAAGGTTTCTATTGCTGGTTGGAATACATTGACTACCTCTATTAATAAAAATGGGAAAGATGCTTTCCTTAAAGCCAGGCATTAACCATAGTAATTAGCAATGAAAGATATACTAAACAGTGCCATTTTCCCTTTTACCTTAAAAATGATAATACTATTCAGTAATTGGAAGAAAATAATGTTAGGAAAAAGCAATTGTCTACTCAAAATCCTGCTGATGAGATCTTGGAGGGAGTTAAAAAATAACCAAGGGGCAGCTAGTTGGTTCAGTGGATAGATCACCAGCCTTAAAGTCAGGAGGACTTGAGTTCAAATCTGGCCTCAGACTCTTAACACTTCTTAGCTATGTGACCCTGGGCAAGTCACTTAAATCCAGCCTCAGAGGAAAAAAAAAAAAAAAAAGATAAAATACGACTTGACATGGTTTTGTTCTGTTTTGTTCTTTTTAGAAAATGAAAGAAAGGGGAGGCCATTGATAAATGGTCAAAGGATATAAACCAACAATTTTCAGAGGAAGAAATTAAAGTCATTTATACTCAAATGAAAAAATGCTCTAAAACCCTATTTAATTAGAGAAATACAAATTAAGACAACTCTGAAGTACCACTTTATACTTATCAGATTGGCTAAGAAGAAAGAAAAAAATGTTAAATGTTAGAAGGGATGTGGAAAAATTGGGACACTAATAGACTGTTGATGAAGTTGTAAACTGATCCAATCATTCTGGAGAGCAGTTTGGAACTATACCCAAAGAACTGTAAAATTGTGAATACCCTACCCTTCTTTCATCCAGCAGTGTCACCATTGGGTTTGGATCCCAAAGAGATCATAAAAGAGAGAAAGGGACATATACATATGTATATATATATATATATATATATATATATATATATATATATATATATATATATATATATATATGTGTGTGTGTGTGTGTGTGTGTGTGTGTGTGTGCACAAAACATATATATATATATGCAAAACATATATATATGTGCAAAACACACACACACACACACACACATATATATATGCTACAAATATATGTGTGTGTGTGTGTGTGTGTGTGTGTGTGTGTGTGTGCAAAACATATTTGTAGCAGCTCTTTTTGTGGTGACCAGGAATTGGAAATTGAGTGAATACCCACCAATTGGGAAATGGCTGAATAAGTTATGGCATACGAATGTAATGGACTATTATTGTTCTATAAGAAATGATGAGTGAAGCAACCAGAAGCAGGAGAACCATGTACACAATAACAGCAATATTATAGGATGATCAACTGTGATGGACTTGTTCTTCATGGCAATTTGGTGATGCAAGAAAATTCCAATAGACTTGGGATAGAAAATGCCATCCAGAGAGAGAAAAAAAAAACAAAAAAACAAAAAAACCCTATGGAGACTGAAGTGGATTGATGTATAGTATTTTCACCTTTATTTTTGTTTATGTTCTTTTTCTTTGTCATGTTGTTTTATTCCCTTTTGATTTGATTTTTCTGTCACAACATTACTGAGAGAAAGGAAAGGGGGAACCCCATTTGTTGGCGCATAGATAATTCCATGAGGCGCAGTGTCCCCTGTAAAATGAATTTACAGGTCCGAAAACCTAGATTGGTAAATAAAAGGTTTATTGTAGGAATTTGGAAGTAAAGCTCAGTTAGAAAGACACCAGGGCCAAAGGTGGCCGTTGGAGGGCAGGGACCTTACATGGCCGGAAGGATACCATGCATTGGCTGGTTGGGCTCCTGCAATGAGGACATTCCAGCTTGTTTCTTTTATACCTAGAAGATGATGGGCGGTACCCAGTTCTGGCGGGCTTTTCAGTTAGCCCAGATCAGGTGAGGGCTGGGGGAAGCTGAGCTGAGTGGGGGGCTGGGCCCGGATATTCAAAGGGTGCCTTTGACCAGAATTTGTGAATCAAGGCCAGTCATGGGTTGGTCAATTAGGAATCTTAAAGGGACCCCAACCCTCATCAACATGACAAATATGGGAATCTATTTAAAAGATTTGCACATTTAACATACATCAGATTCTTTGTTGTCTTGGGGAGAGGAAAAGTAAAAAAGGGAGGGAGAAAAAATTTTGGAACTCAAAATCTTACAAAAATGAATGTTGAAAACGATCTTAAAATGTATTGAAAAAGTAGAATACTATTATTGAAAAAAAGAAAGAAAATTGATGGAGAAAAGAATACACTAGGGAAGAAATGAGGAAGATGGATAAAGTTATTCTTTTTCATTTACTTTAATGCTGCAGAAAATTTTTATAAACATGAATGAGAGGGGAGGGAGGATAAGCTATCTAATAGATTTCAATATAATCTGAATCCAGGAAAAGGACTTTAATTCACATATGTGTATAGATATACACATACACATATAAAGACAAATACTCACACCCAGTTTAGTGTACATTTTAGTTGAAAAGGTAAACAGATAAGGGCAGAGAGAGAAAAGGTGTAGTAGAATTAAAAAAAAGAGTATTCTTGGGAATAGAGTAAACTTCATTTTCTAAGGATAGATTATTAAAGAGAAACTTAAAAACACAGAAAGAAATGATAAAAACCCATACTTAATGTCTAAGTTTGGTGATGAGAGATGACAGAAGAGGGATCGGACTACTTTAACTATAGATTGCTATGATGTTCAATTGTTTTATTTCTTCCATCTTTTATGCCAAAGGCAGATGTAAGAGACAAGGGAAGAATGACATCATTATAGAAAATTTTGGAGGGGAAAACTCAACTAACAATTAAAATGAAAATGGTAATAGGATAAATTCATTCATAAAATAGGGAGGATTACTCAAAGGCTTAGAATGTAGAATTGAATAGTACATTGTTAAGAATACACAATTTAAACATCAAATGGGATTTTATTAAAACATAAAATATGTTAAAACAAAATAACAATGAGTAATTGGAGCAGAATTTGTTCTAGCTCAGGAGAATTAAAACAACAACAAAGGAATAACCAAGGGATACTGTCATGATCTCAGATAAGGAACCAGTAAAATTATATTTTAAATGAAATTATTAAATTATATTATATTTAAAAACACTATAACTTATGAAGTTTTATAATTTCTTTATATATATATGTATGTATTGTTTGTTACAAATTCTAAATATCTAAAGAAAAATGAATTTAAGAGAGATGTAAATAGCAAAACTATAAAAATTGGAAACCCCATATGATTCTTTAGAACCAAATCAAACCTTATTTTTAAGGTTTTTTTCCTTCCTTTTTAAGAGAGAAGAAAATAAAAAAATTCATAATTGGAGAAATACTAATTGTTCATGGATAGACTGGGCCAATATAATAAAAATGACAATTTCATTTAAATTAAAAATTATTTTGCTGAATTAGAAAAACTAAGAAATTCATTTGTTAAAGTCATTAATATTATATTAATAGATAAATTAGCATATATGAGTTTTACATATATGCAAATGCATACATACACATATGTGCATGTATGTTTATTATTGATTAACTGAACAGAAATAAGAAAGATCCAGAAGCAATAACACATTGCTGTGCTCAATAAATAAAAACACGTCAACCAACTGCTAGGGTAAAATGGTTAGTACTCAACCAAATCATTCAACAATAGAAAATAAGAAAGTAGTTTGGCAGAAAGTAGATTTACACCAGAACTTCGTACCATATGCTATAATAAACTCCCAATGTATCACATTTAAATATAAAACACACAAATTAGAGAAGAAAGTAGCAAAACTTCCACAAATACATATGAGAGTTATTGACCAGCAGGAGGTAGATGCTGTTTTGATTAAATAAACTTGCAATATTTTCACACAAACATAATTGTTATATATAAAGTTATATGGGCAATGGAATAGATAAAGAGATCTCAGAAACCTCAGATGTCTGTAATACTCCCCCCCCCACTTTTTTTTTTTTTTTTTTTTTTTTTTTTTTAAAGAAACAGAGACATTACAAACAGCAAAATTAGCTGACTTTATCAAGTATCACACTGGTAGCAAGTGTTATCCATTCTATAAGAGGAAAAATAATTGACTTTAATGTTATTCCATCAACTTCATGATCATGATCTTCCTCCATCTACTCCCCATTAGCACATATTTATTGAATAGCTATTCAGTGTTAGGCAAGGAGAATATATAAAGAAGCATATAGCATAGTATCTGCCCATTGAAATGTGAAAGCAAAATTTACTGTGCTGTTCCAAATTCTCATGTCCCACAACTATATCTATCCTTCACTTTTCCTCTCTCACTGGTTTACTTCTGCTCTTATGCTACTGTAAAAAATGTGTTCTCCTTATCACTCTTATTCCTCACTTCTAAACTTCTATATCTTTATCATCTCCTTTGCTTGTCTCAAAGAATGAGGTAGCTAGGCAGCTAGAGCTGATGGAGTGCTGCATATAAAATAAAGATAACTATTATTAGCTATAGATTCATGTGCAAATCACTTAGTCTCTTGTTTGCCTCAGTTTTTTTTTTCAATTATAAAATGGGAATAATAACAGCATCTATTACTATAGGGTTGTCATGATAATTAAATGAGATAATATTTGCAAAACTCTGAGCACAATGCTTAGCACATAGTAAATACTTAATAAATGCTTGTTTCCTCCCTGCCTTTCCTAAGGCTAACACTTGTAATTTTCTCCTTGAGCCAAATGATTTGCCCTTTCCCTCATCTTCAGTTCTATGCTGTGTATTAGCTCCTTTTTTCTACTTACAAGTTTTTCTACGTTTCTTCATATCCTTAAAAACCTTCACTTGACCTTGCTACTTTTTTCCTTATTTTAATTATTAAATTACTAGAGTAGTAGTCAACAGGTATTGTTTGTTTTCTCTTATTAATCATGTACACCTTGACCCCAGGCTTCAGAACTCAGCACTGTATCAAAACCATTCTCTAAAATATTACCAATTTATCATATTAATTACTCAGCTGATGGCCATTCTCAATGCTCCTGTTCTTTGAGCTTTCCCCCACCCTCCCTTGAGCTTTCTACATTTCTGGAATTTTTTTTCCTTTTTCTTCAAAGACATTATTCTCCTTTTGTAAGTCTCTGAAATCTTTTCTTCTCATTCTCCATTTCAGTTCTTTATTCGTGCTCTTCTTGAAAATACTATAAAGCGGTCCTTCACTCCACATTCTCAGTTATTGCCAATATCAAGTTATATGACATGTTTTGATTCTATTTCAACAATATTTCTCACATTTGTCCTTTTTGCTTATATAGCTATCACTATAGCTCAGACTCCCATCGCCTCTTACTATAACTATTGAAATAACTTCATAAGTGTCTCTCCCCAATTCCCATTCCACTTGAATTTTTTCATCTTCAGTCTTTTCATTCTAGTCATTTACTTGAAAAGTTTCATGGCTCCTATCCGTTTCTGAGATGAAATGCAAACTCCTTAAACTGGTAACAGATCACCTGCCTCCTTTCATCAGCTGTGCATTCTTGTTCACTCTCTGTGGACTTGGGATAAGAAAGTCCTTAAATGCTTCTAGTTTCCCCTATGTAACTCAGTAATGAAAAACTCAAACATTTGGGGAATCACCAAGCAATTCTCTTATTAAACACTGAGCAGAAAATTGAAGTCTCAATGAATCTTTAAAGGAGAGTGATCTTCACTTAGTGGATTCTTCCTACCTGCAGATCTATTCAATTATCTTTGTAGGAATTTAGGTAAAGGTAGCCTTTACTGTCACAAAAGTAGTAACTGTTCCCAAATAATAGCTAGAGAAAGAAATCTTTAAAAAGGCAAGGATTTTTAGCTATGTTTTTTCCCCAATTTTTGTTTCCTAATCCTGTGATGGAAATATCTAGTTTTAGGAATAAGCAAATTAATTTTAATGATTGTAGATCCTAATTCCCTTTATGATCAGTACCTAGGGATGAAACCTGTAACTAGGATGGTTTTCCAGCAGAGTGCCCTGAGGTAGTCAGTGTAAAGAGAAATGAAATTTAACAATATTTTTCTCTTCAACAATTCTGGAGGCTACTGAATGTTTTATGTTTACATTTCAACCTTAGTAGAGTATAACAGTAGTTATTATTTGTTACTTCTTTAAGGTTCTTTCAATATACATTTATAAAAGCCTTTTGCAATTAGCATTTCTCTTGTGTGGAGAAAATAAATATATTTCCCATAATAGGTTTATTCTGAACGTTAAGAATTTGGGGTTTTCAAGCATGACTAACATATTTTATATAAAGTCTTACCAAGCCATTTTCAGGGCTGCTAATATAATTTTATATCCACCTTCACCAATTGTGGCTCCAAAAAACTCTAACTATTATGGCAGATGAGCTAAACCAGAATTAGGGTAACTGCAAGGCTTCAAGCCTGACAGCTAGGGGGATATCTACCCCAAGCAAGTGAAGACTTTTCCTAGTGAAATGGGCAGATGAGAGCAAGTGATTCTAATAGCCATGAAGGTGGTTGAAGCAATTACTGTGAAGCACTTACAACTTGGTCATCTATTTTATCTTGAAGCACTGCAAGTCACTTGGTATTTTGTCCTGTCGCTAAATTCCAAAGACTCAGGAAGAGAACTGTCTTTGCATTACCCTGCCTCCTTTAAATACAATTCATGGGCAAGTCAAGATATCACTGATTATGTCACTGGTCGTCTTCAAAAATAAAGGACAAATAGTATGTAAGAATCTTTGTATATTGTTATTTGGAGATTCTTTGGACATGTGAAAAAACCTAAGCTTTGACAACAGTGCCAATGAAAGGATGTAAAGAACCAAAAGCCTCAATAAAAATAACCTAACCCACTCTCATTAAAAACCAGACTCTCCCCAGGATTGAACCCAGTTCTATTGTGTCCAGAACTGTTTTTTTTTGATGAGAGGGAAAATTTTAGGACGCATCCCTCTGGGACCAATAGGGATTTAAATTATTAGAATGACATTCAAAACCATTTCAGATCTGCTACTGACCAACTCTTTTAACCTTATTTCACTCAATATATATTCCAGTAAATTATACTGTTGTCTAACTTATTCCATGAACTCACAAGCAGAATTTCATCTCTTCCATTTCATACAGATAATCCCTAGAAAACACTCTCCTCATTTCTATTTTTCAGAATATGTTTTTCATCTCATAAAGTTTCACCTTTTTTGTGTTTTTCTGATATCCAAATTTTTCCTGTAGTTTCCAGTTTTTTTTTCTATTCATATGTTCCCCAACCAATTTGTCTAAGTCCTTCTTTGCCCTTATCACTCTCTACCTTATCTGTATATAAACACCAAAAGAGAAGATATGGTGCATTTTTTCAATTGTATGTCCAGTATCTGTATATAGTAGATTTTATAAATTATCATTGGATTGAACTAAATAATTTAGCTTGTCCCGATCTCTAATTAGATAGTGTTTCATGAAGACAAGAACTAAATCTGATCCAAACTTCTGTATTTCTCCAAATACAATACAATACATGCTTAACTTTTATTTGCTATTGATAAGTGTGGGAATGTTCTCATTTTGTGTCATGGATAAAATAATTTTAAACTTGGAGAGATCTTAATGATCATATATCCACCTCTTGTTTTAGAGATGATGAAAGAGGCCTAAAGAAGTAGTATAATTAGCACTAAACGCCAAGATATCTGGTTAAAATATTTCTGTTTTTACTTTGCATTCTCCCAGATTCATACTTTGATAGATTTTTTTTAAATTTTTGTTTTTTAATCTTCAGAGTCTGGCACAGTATTTGTACATTGGACACAATAAAAAATTAAAATTAACTAAAGCCATTCTTTTTATTACATTTTTGTACATTTAATTATTTGATAAAATCAGCAAGCCATTTGAGGATAGGGAAAACCTAAAAAAAATTGAGAGGTCTGATCTTAAAAAGCTATTGTAAATGAGAAAAACTTTAAGGTGCATAAATGTAGGACACATTGAAAAGGATTATTACAATATAAACTAATCAACCAAGAGCAGATAGGAATGACATTATTGCAATGTTCTAATTAATATTCTCTTAATTAATGGCTTTTGCTATAGTAAAAGTGAGCTAATTTTGGGGTACCTAGTGGATAAAGTGTTGGACCTGGAGTCAGAAGACTTGTGTTCAAATATGGCCTCAGATATGTATTAGCTGTTTTCCCTGAGCATAATACTTACCTACTGTTTGCTTTAGTTTTATCATATGCAAAATGATGATAACAATAGCTCCTCCCTCTCAGAGTTATTGTGAGGATCAAATAAGAAAAATATAAAGTGCTTAGCACAGTGCCTCACACAGAGTAAGCATTATTTAAATGTTAGTTGATATTATTGTATGAATAGCATAATAACACACATATGTTTTAGGAAAGCTAACCAGTAAAGCCTTTAAAAAATCAATATATTATTGTTCTATATGGAATGTGAGCAGGCTGATTTCAGAAAAGCCAGGAAAGACTTACATGAACTGATGTTGAGTGAAATGAGCAGAACCAAGAGACCACTGTACACATCAACAACAAAATTGTGATGATCAACTTTGATGGAGTTGGCTCTTTTAAACAATGAGATGATTCACCAATAGATTTAGCATGCAGAGAGAAAACTATGGAGACTGAATGTAAATCAAAGCATAGTATTTTCACCTTTATATGTGTGTGTATACCTCTGTTGTTGTTTGTTTGTGGGTTTTTTTTTTTTCATTCTCATGATTTTTTTCCTTTTTAATCTGATTTTACTCATGCAGCATGACAACTATGGAAATATGTCTACAAGAATTGCACATGATTAAAACATATCAGATTGCTGTCTTAAGGAGTGGGGAGGAAGGGAGAAAATTTTGGAATACAAGGTATTGCAAAGATAAATATTGAAAACTTTTCGCAAGCAGAAAAAATAAAACCTATTTTAAAAAATAAAATACTATTTTCTTTTATAACTTTCCCAAATTAAAAAAAAATGTTTAACAAATATTTTAAATGTTGATTTTTCCAAGTGTATCACAGTGGAATGGAAAGAAGATTGACTTTGCACTCATGCTCAAGGTCAGATCCCTTCTCTGATGCTGGGCAATTCAGTGAATATCCTTGGTTCTCAAATTTCTTTATCTGTGAAATGAAGTATTTGGGCTAAATTGTCTTTGAGTTAAATTTTTGATGCTGTAATATTTATGCCCTCTCCAGTTTATGTTCTAGACTAACAGATCTCTTTGCTGTTCGTTGAATTTATCATTCTTGTCTCTATGTCTTTGTACAGAATGTCTTCCTCTTCCTTCAAGGTTCAGTTAATGTATCTTTTCCTTGGGAAGCCTTTCCTGATCCCTTAACCCTTTCACCTCAATTTCTTTATCTGTAGAATGAACTGGAGAAGAAACTAGCAAATCATCTCAGTATTTTTGCCAAGAAAATAAATGGAGTCACCAAATGACTAAGCAATAATAGCAATAAAATGTAGAGTTCTAAAGCAGGAATACTTAACCTGGGATCTGCCCCTCAAGATAGTTAGATGGTACAGTTGTTAGAGTCTAGGACTTGGAATCAGGAAGACCTAAGTGCCAGTCCTACTTCAGATATTTTCCAGGATGTGACACAGCAGTTCCTGAGTTTGAATTCTACCTTAGGCCTTTAATAGTCCTGTAATTCTGGGTAAGTCATATAATGTAACTTCACTCAGACTGTTTCTTATTCAGTTGTTCAGTCATGTCTGACTTTTTGTGCTCCCATTTGGAGTGTTCTAGGCAAATATACTGTAGTCAATTGACATTTTCTTCCCCATATTTTTACAGATCAGAAACTGAGTCAGAGTTAGTGCTTTGCCTGAGGTCAAACAGTAAGAATTTGAGACTGTATTTGAACTTGGGTCCTTTTGACTCCCAATCCAGCACTCTAATTGCTGCAATCTAATAGCTGCCCTTAGTATATTTACTCATCTCTAAAAGAGGGATACTTTTTATCTACCTGTCACAATCATTGTGAAGATCAAATGAATTAACATATTTAAAGAATTCTGCAAATCTTAAAAGCATTATCTAAATACTAGATACTTATTGTTATCTTCCTGAGTTCAAATTTGGTTTCAGAAAATGACTAGTTTTATGATCCTTTGCATATCACTTAACCCTTTTTGCTTCAATTCCTCATCTATAAAATGAGCTGGGAAAAAAGAATGGGGAACCACTCTATATCTTTGCCAAGAAAGCCCCAAATAAGAGCTTTTACAAACAAAAACAAGTTAGTTAGTTTTGAACTAAAATTTCTCCAAAGTAATTAATGCATACTTTAATTAAATGTGACCAGTAAATATATATCCATAATTTTTATCAAGAATTCTGTGTATTTATGACATTATGTTCAGCTTGCTAAAATTCAGTGTTATCAATGTCATTGGATTTAAAATGGTAAATTTTCAGAATCTGATTTATAATTTCAATAATTATTCTGGTGTATAATTATGGCATGTGTGACATATTAGATTGAAAACAATTTTGACAATGCTTTTTGTTCAAATTCATTAGCGCTGTCTATAAATAATATATAACACATACATGTATTTATACATATATGGAAGTGTATGTGTGTATGCATATACTGGCCACATTACTATGAAAATAGCTGTACTAACAACTATACTGGAAAACTATAGAGTGATATTCAGAACCTTTCTGATTCTAATCAATACTCCAATAGAATAAAAGTAGTCTTGTAATAAAATTGGCAATGACATTTCCATTTGGTAAATAGTAAATTTCCTTTCTTATAAGAATCAATACTCTTTTGATTATAGATGCTTATAATTTAAATAATTCAGGAGATATAAAAGGAAAACAACATTTTATATTTTTATTTAAAGTGAGTTTTCAATAGAGACAGAAGCATTTTAAGTGGGTTTTATTTTAAATTTTCCCAGTGAGGTCTATTTTTTTATTATCCTTCTTACCAAGTCCTTGAGAGCCTACATTATTCTTTTCCTTACTTTTTTTCCCTTACTCCATTGCCCAATAAGTGCTGATTTTAATTTTGAAAACAACTTTTATAACACAGTGCTCATAGATAACAATGTGAAACATATAGTTGGCAAATGTCAAAGTATAATTCCTTTAGTCCCTAATAAAAGCTCTTGACACATTAAAAAGAAAAATTTCTTGTCAGCAGAACATTGAAGATAAATAATATACTTCATATATCTTGAGCAATGCATATAAATAAACCTTTTGAGCTAGAATGACACTCATTAACCTGAATGTGAGATTAACCATAGCCATAGTTACTGCATAAAAATACTTGCCCCTCCTCTGGAACCTTTCTTCTCAGGCTCACAGAACAATTTAAAAAAACATTAATTCTCTAGTTCTCACAACAGTCTTACAGGCAGGCAATTATTTTTGTTCTTGCTTTATTGATGGAGAAACTAAGGTAGTGAAATTATTTCAAAGTCACATTCAAAGTCATAGATATGACTAGAAGCTGAGTGGCATATGGAATTTCCTACTTTACATATTATATTCAGAATAGTATTAGAAACTTTTTTTGTGTGTTTTTCCCAAGAGGCATTATAATTTATTCTAATTTCCAAACATTTTCTACAGTAGTTACTCTAATGATAAAATATTATTCTTATAATAAAACATTTCTACATAGTTTGAAACAGATGAGATTCAAATAGTCATCACAAAAAAAATCCATTATGAGACATCTTCAAAAGAATATCCACAGATCTGAGATCAATGTCTTAGAGTGAATGCATGTGAAAAGTATTAGATCCAATTTGAAAAGTGTTCTGACAACAGCTTTTGGTCAAATTAATTGGCAATGTCTTTGTGAAGTTTGTGTGATTGCAAGATCTAAACTTCTATGTGTTTACTGACCACATTACAATGGGAATATCTGTACTAACCAGGTTACTGGACAATCACAAAGTAGTGTTCAAAACCTTTCTGTTGTCCATTAATACCCACATGGTATGGAGTTGAAGTTAGTAAGTCAGTCAGCCAATAATCATTTATTAAGAACTTACCATAAGTGAGGATATGTGTGATAATGGCTGGGGACACAAAGAGAGCAAAAACAAAGCCATTCGACATTCTAATTAAATTGCTACAGATGCTCTCAATTTTATTAACATCCTTTAAATGTGGTACCCATAAAGAATAAAATAATCCCAATGGAGTCGACTTGGGCAGAACACAGTAGAAGCAGCATCTATTCTAAGACACTGTTCTCTTTTTTTCTTATCCCCAAATCCCCAAGATCCTACTTTTTTTGTTTGTTTGTTTGTTTGTTTTTTGTTTTGTTTTTTGCATTAGCTAGTATTTTCAGTACTATACAAAGCAGTAGTGGAGAAATGATCTATATTTATCTCTGTACTTTTTTGAGCAAGTTTCAAGTTCTCTCAAATAATATCAGCACTTCCTTTATATTATGTATATGCATTTTTATTCATATTAAATAAATATCCTTTGATGTCTCTGCTTTTTAGTGTTTCTAGCAAAAATGATTACTATAGTATTGTGTTGAAGAGTATTTTCCCTTTCATCTACTGATTTATGCATGACTTTTTTTAAGATGACTAATTGTGCCAATTATTGAATGTTGAACCATCCTTGCATTCCTAATACAAATCTAATAAATTTGTATATTAAAATAATTATATTTATATAATTATATTATATAAATTTTATTTTGAAGGTGTTTCTTTGCTAATTTTTAAAAGTTTTTACTCAAATATTCAGTTACATTGTATTATTTCTTTCCTTTTTCAATTCATGCATGGGGCATCAGGAACATTTGTCTCATAAAAATGTTCTGTTAGATTCTTTTTTTGTTTTTTTGTATATCTGATTAAACATGGTGATTAATTATGATGTAAATATTTGACAGAATTCACTGAAAAATCTATCTTGCCCTAGTATTTTTGTCTCTGATAGCTCATTTATTATTTGTTCATTTATTTTGATTATAGATCTCAATCATGCTCCATTAATTTTTATGTCTTTTCCCTTAATTTTTCTTACATGTATTTCTTATGAAGAACCTACATCATAGAATGATTAATGTTGAATTGTCTTACTTAAAGTATCTATTTCTTGTTTTACTATTTTAGTTATTTTAGAATTATTTTTTATTAAAACTTTTTATTTACAAAGTATATGCATGGGGACAACATTGACCCTTGCATAACCTTTTGTTCCAAATTTTCCCCTCTTTCCCCCACCCCATCCCCCAGCTGGCAGGTAGTCTAATACATGTTAAATATTGTTGAAAAACATGTTAAATCCTATATAATATATATGTATATATACACATATGTATATATATATTTATACCTATACACACACACACACACACACACACACATATATATATATACACATGTTTATACAGTTATCTTGTTGCACAAGAAAAAATCAGATCAAGAAGGAAGAAAAAGAAAAACTGAGAAAGAAAACAAAATGGAAGCAAATAACAACAGAGAGAGTGAGAATATTATCTTATGTTCCACACTCTGGTCCCATGGTTCAGTCTCCGGGTGTAGATGGCTCTCTTCATTACTGAACAAATGGAACTGGTTTGAATCATCTCAATGTTGAAGAGAGCCACGTCCATCAGAACTGATTGTTGTATAGTCTTCTTTTTGTCATGTATAATGATCCTCTGGTTCTGCTCATGTCACTTAGCATCAGTTCATGTAGGTCTCTCCAATCCTGCTGGTCAATTTTTACAGAATAATATACCATAACATTCATATAGCATAACTTATTAAGCCATTCTCCAATTGATGGACATCCATTCAGTTTTCAGTTTCTTGCCACTATAAAGAGAGCTGCTATAAACATTTTTGCACATGTGGCTCCCTTTCCCTTCTTTAAGATCTCTGGGATACAAGTCCAGTAGAAACACTGATGGATCAAAGGATATGCACAGTTTGATAACTTTTTGAATATAGTTCAGAATTTCTCTCCAGAATGGTTGGATCCATTAGTATCCCAGATTTCCCATATTCCTTCCAACATTCGTCATGATCTTTTCCTGATATCTTAGCCAATCTGACAGGTGTGTAGTGGTATCTCAGAGTTGTCTTCCTTTGCATTTTTCTGATCAATAGTGATTTAGATCACTTTTTCCTGTGGATACAAATAGTTTCAATTTCATCATAAAATTGTTCATATCCTTTTGACATTTGTCAATTGGAGAATGGTTTGAACTATTATAAATTGATCAATTCTCTAAATATTTTAGAAATGAGGCTTTTATCAGATCTTTTGGATATAAAAATATTTTCCAAATTTATTGCTTCCCTTCTAATCTTGTATGCATTAGTTTTGTTTGTACAAAAACTTTTTAAGTTAATGTAATCAAAATTATCTATTTTATGATTAATAATGATCTCTAGTTGTCCTTTGGTCACAAATTCCTTTCTCCTCCCCAAGTCTCAGGTAAACTGTCCTATGTTCTTCTAATTTGTTTATAAGATCATTGTTTATGCCTAAATCATGAACCCATTTTGATCTTATCTTGGTATATAGTTTTAGATGTAGATCTATGCGTACTTTCTGCCATACTAATGTCCAACTTTCCTAACAGTTTTTGTCAAATAATGAATTTTTACCCCCAAGTCTGGGGCTTCTGGGTTTGTCAAATACTAGATTGTTGTAGTCATTGGCTATTTTCTTCTGTGAAACTAACCTATTCCACTAATCAACTTCTCTATTTCTTCATTAATTCTTTAGAAATTCTTGATTTTTTGTTCTTTCAGATGAATTTGGTTGTTAGTTTTCTAGTTCAGTAAAATAGTTTCTTGGGAGTTTGATTGGTATAGTACTAAATAAATAGATTAGTTTAGAGAGTATTGTCATTTTTATTATATTTGCTTGACCTATCCACAAGCACTTGATATTTTTTCATTTGCTTAGATCTGACTTTATTTTTATGGAAAGTGTTTTGTAGTTTTGCTTATATAGTTCCTGACTTTCCCTTGGCAGAAAAATTCACAAATATTTTATATTATTAACAGTTATTTAAAATGTAATTTCTCTTTGTATATCTTAGTGTTGGATTTTGTTAGTGATGTATAAGAATGCTGATGATTAAAAATAATTGCTCTAATTTCCTCTTCATTGATGGATAGTTCCCTTTTCAATTTTGAGACTAACAATGTGGTTTTCTTCTTTCTTTTTCTAATCAGCAAATTAAAGGTTTATCTATTTTGTGTTTTTTTTTTCCATAAAACCAACTCTTAATTTTATTTATTAATTCAATATTTTTTATTGATCTCTTTTATTTTTAGAATTATAATTTTGGAATTTCATTGTGGGGTTTTAATTTGTTCTTTTTCTAGCTTTTTTAGTTGCAAGCCCAATTTGTAGATCTTCTCTTTTTCTATTTTCTGCAAGTAAACATCTAGAGATATAAAATTTCCCCTTATTACCACTTTGGCTGCATCCCACAAATTTTGGCATGTTGTCTCATTATTGTCATTCTCTTAAATGAAATTATTGATTGTGTCTATGATTTGCTGTTTCACCTATTCATTCCTTATGATGACATTATTTAGTTTCCAATTTCTTTTTGGTCTATTTCTACTGGCCCTTTATTGAATGTAATTTTTATTACATCATGATCTGAAAATAATGCATCTACTATTTATGCCTTTCTGCATTTGATTTTGAGTTATTTTTGTCCTAATATATGGTCAGTTTTTGTACAAGTACAATGAACTTCTTAGAAGAAGGTGTACTCTTTTCTGTCTCCATTTAGTTTTTTCCAAAGATCTATCATATCTAGTTTTTCTAATATTCTGTTTGCCTCTTTAACTTCTTTCTTATTTATTTTGTGGTTTGATTTATCTGTTTTGAGAGAGCAAGGTTGAGATCTCCCACTATTATAGCTTTGCTGTCTATTTCTTCTTGCAACTCTCTTAACTTCTCCTTTAGGAATTTAGATGCTATACCACTTAGTGCATATATATTTACTATTGATATTATGTTATTATCTATGATACCCTTTAACAAGATATACTTTCCTTCTTTATCTATTTTACTTAGATCAGTTTTTACCTTTGTTTGATCTGAGATCAGGATGGATATCCCTGCTTTTTTTTTACTTCACCTGAAACATAATAGATTCTGCTCCAGTCTTTTACCTTTACTCTATATATATCACTCTGCTTTAAAAATGTTTTTCTTGTTAACAAAATATTGTAGGATTTTGTTTTTTAATCTAGTCTGCTATTCATTTCCGTTTTAGGGCAGAGTTCATCCTGTTTACATTTACAGTTAAAACTACTAATTCTGTGGTTTCCTGCCATCTTATTAACCCCAATTATAATTTTCTCTTTCTTTTTCCTCTTTCCCTCCATTTATTTTACTTATGAGCACTACTTGCCTCAAACAGTCCTACCACTTTAGAGACTCTTCCATTTCTTATATCTTTCCCCTGTTATATCTCTTATCCTTTCAATTTAGCCTATTCCTTTCCTTTTCCCCTTTCCACTCTCACATTTCTATAAGATGAGAGATGTTTCTCAGTGAAATCAAGTATATCTAATATTCTTTCTTTGGGCCAAATCTGATGAGAGTAAAATTCACACAGTATTCATTACCCTCCCTTCTTTCCCTCAATTATATTTCCTTTGCCTTTTTGTAAGATGTAATTTCCCTCATTTTACCTCCACTTTCCCCTTTTTATCTGTTACACTCCCCTTTCAATCTCGAGTTTGTTTTTTATATTATAACAGTAAAATCAAATGATACATGTCCACTCAATGTATATCCATAAGAGATATACAGTGCTCAAGATTTTTTTCCTTTTAATTTTTTTTTTTTTGCTGTTAAATTTTTTTTTATTATTATATATATATTTTATAATATTATCCCTTGTATTCATTTTTCCAAATTGCCCCCCCTCCCTCTATTCCCTCCCCCCGACGACAGGCAATACCATACATTTTACATGTGTTACAATATAGTCTAGGTACAATACACGTGTGTGAATATCATTTTCTTGTTGCACAATAAACATTAGAATCCGAAGGTACATGCAACCTGGGCAGACAGATATTAGTGCTAACAATTTACATTCGCTTCCCAGTGTTCCTTCTCTGGGTATAGTTATTTCTGTCCATCATTGATCAACTGGAAGTGAGTTGGATCTTCTTTAAGTTGAAGATTTCCACTTCCATCAGAATACATCCTCATACAGTATTGTTGTTGAAGTATACAGTGATCTTCTGGTTCTGCTCATTTCACTCAGCATCAGTTGACCTAAGTCTCTCCAGGCCTCTCTGTATTCCTCCTGCTGGTCATTTCTTACAGAGCAATAATATTCCATAACCTTCATATACCACAATTTACCCAACCATTCTCCAACTGATGGACATCCATTCATCTTCCAGTTTCTAGCTACAACAAAAAGAGCTGCCACAAACATTTTGGCACATATATGTCTCTTTCCGCTCTTTAGTATTTCTTTGGGATACAATCCCAGTAGTAGCGCTGCTGGGTCAAAGGGTATGCACAGTTTGGTAACTTTTTGGGCATAATTCCAGATTGCTCTCCAGAATGGCTGGATTCTTTCACAACTCCACCAGCAATGTATCAGTGTCCCAATTTCCCCACATCCCCTCCAACATTTGTCATTATTTGTTCCTGTCATCTTAGCCAATCTGACAGGTGTGTAGTGGTATCTCAGAGTGGTCTTAATTTGCATTTCTCTGATCAGTAGTGATTTGGAACACTCTTTCATGTGAGTGGATAGTTTCAATTTCTTCCTCTGAGAATTGTCTGTTCATATCCTTTGACCATTTATCAATTGGAGAATGGTTCGGTTTCTTATAAATTAGGGTCAGTTCTCTATATATTTTGGAAATGAGACCTTTGTCAGAACCTTTGTTTTTAAAAATATTTTCCCAATTTGTTACTTCCCTTCTAATCTTGTTTGCATTAGTATTATTTGTACAGAAACTTTTTAGTTTGATGTAATCAAAATCTTCTATTTTGTGATCAATAATGATCTCTAGTTCTCCTCTGGTCATAAATTCCTTCCTCCTCCACAAGTCTGAGAGGTAGATTATCCTCTGTTCCTCTAGTCTATTTATTATCTCCCTCTTTATGCCTAAATCATGGATCCATTTTGATCTTATCTTGGTATATGGTGTTAAGTGTGGATCCATATCTAATTTCTGCCATACTAATTTCCAGTTTTCCCAACAGTTTTTTCCGAATAATGAATTTTTATCCCTAATGTTGGAATCTTTGGGTTTGTCAAAGATTAGATTGCTATAGATGTACCCTTTTTTGTCCTTTGTATCTAATCTGTTCCACTGATCTACCGGTCTATTTCTTAGCCAATACCAAATGGTTTTGGTGACTGCTGCTATATAATATAGCTTTAGATCAGGTACACTTAGACCACCTTCCTCTGAGTTTTTTTTTCATTAGTTCCCTTGCAATTCTTGACCTTTTATTCTTCCATATGAATTTTGTTGTTATTTTTTCTAGGTCATTAAAATAGTTTCTTGGGAGTCTGATTGGTATAGCACTAAATAAATAGATTAGTTTGGGGAGTATTGTCATCTTTATTATATTCGCTCGGCCTATCCAAGAGCACTGAATGTCTTTCCAATTATTTAAATCTGATTTTATTTTTGTGGCAAGTGTTTTGTAATTTTTCTCATATAATTCCTGACTTTTCTTTGGTAGATGGATTCCCAAATATTTTATACTCTCAACATTTGTTTGGAATGGAATTTCTCTTTGTATCTCTTGCTGTTGCATTTTGTTAGTGATATATAAAAATGCCGAGGATTTATGTGGATTTATTTTGTATCCTGCCACTTTGCTGAAATTTTGAATTATTTCTAGTAGCTTTTTAGCAGAGTCTTTGGGGTTCTCTAAGTATACCATCATGTCATCTGCAAAAAGTGATAGTTTAATTTCCTCATTTCCTACTCTAATTCCTTGAATCTCTTTCTCGGCTCTTATTGCCGAGGCTAGCGTTTCTAGTACTATATTGAATAGTAATGGTGATAGTGGGCAACCTTGTTTCACTCCTGATCTTACTGGGAAAGGTTGCAGTTTATTTCTATTGCATATTATGCTTACTGACGGTCTTAAATATATACTCCTGATTATTCTAAGGAATAATCCATTTATTCCTATACTCTCAAGAGTTTTTAGTAGGAATGGATGTTGGATTTTGTCAAATGCTTTTTCTGCATCTATTGAGATGATCATATGGTTCTTATTAATTTGATTATTAATATGGTCAATTATATTAATAGTTTTCCTAATGTTAAACCAGCCCTGCATTCCTGGAATAAATCCTACTTGATCATAGTGTATTATCTTGGAGATAATTTTCTGAAGTCTTTTTGCTAATATCTTATTTAAGATTTTAGCATCAATATTCATTAAGGAGATTGGTCTATTCCTTTTAATTTTTTATGCTTCTTTTGAGTTCTATATTTGGAGATCAAATTTTTGTTTAGCTCTGGTTTTTTTTGTCAAAAGTAAATTGCATTCACCAGTTACATTGAATGTCCATTTTTTTCCCTGAAAGAACATGCTCAGTTTGCAGAGTTATTTAGTTTTGGCTGCATTTCCAGTTCTTTTGCCTTTAAGAATATCAGGCCCTTAATCCTTTAAAGTGGAAGCTGGTAGGTCCTGAGAAATCCTTATTGTGGCTCCTGAGTATTTGAATTGTTTCTTTCTGGCTGCTTGTAATATTTTTTCCTTGGTGTGATAGTTTCAAATTTAGCCATAATATTCCTTGGGGTTTTAATTTTGCAGTCTCTTTCAAGAGGCATTTGGTGAATTCTTCCAATGGTCATTTTACCTTCTATTTCTATGATATCTGGGCAGTACTTTTTGATGATTTCTTGAAAGATAGTGTCGAGGCTCTTTTTTTCATCATGTATTTCAGGGAGCCCAATAATCCTTAGATTGTCTCTTCTAGATCTATTTTCCAGGTTGTTTGTTTTCCCAATTAGGTATTTTACATTTTTTCTATTTTTTCATTTTTTTGGTTTTGCTTGATTGATTCTTGTTGTCTCATTGAATCATTCATTTACATTTGTTCAATTCTGAATTTTAGTTATTTTCTTCCTTTACTTTTTTACTTCTTTTTGTATTTGTCCAATTGAATTTTTAAGTGAGTTGTTTTGTTCTATGGAAATTTTTTTTTCCATTTCACAAATTCTGTTTTTTAAGGAGTTATTTTCTTTTCCCGTTTCACAAATTCTGTTTTTCTGGGAGTTGCTTTCTTTTTCATTTTTTCAATACTATCTTTCAATGAATTATATGCCTTTTCCAAACCCTTTTGCAAAGTTTTCATTTCCTTTCTCCATTTTTCTTCTAGCTCTCTTTTAAGGTCCTTTTAAATTTATTCTAGGAGAGCCTTGTTTGATGGGGACCAGGTTATATCGCCTTTTGGGGCTTCATCTGGAGAAAATTTGCCTTTAGTCTCTTCAGGGTTTGAAATCTGTTCTTCTTTTTCACCATAGAAGCTGTCTATATATATATATATATATATATATATATATATATATATATATATATATACACACACACACATATATATGTGTGTGTGTGTGTGTGTGTGTGTGTGTGTGTGTGTGTGTGTGTGGAGTGACCAGGCCCTATGAGATTCAGGCATTTTGGGGTTCACTATTGATCTTTTATGTTTGTCTTGGATGTTCTATAACTTCTCTGCTGATCTACTGGCTTGCAACCAGAACAGAGTGGCCAACAATGCTGTAGATTCCTGTAGATTCCTCCTTCCCAGACTCTCTGCTACATGGAGTCTGCACCGCCCCATGACTCTGTGCTGTCTGTGCTGGTGTTTGTACTCAGCTGTTTGTGCTTTGCTTCCTCCCCCTCATTTCTGGTTGAAATAGAGCTTTTCTGGTCTGTTTCTTCCCTGTAGATTTTCCACCATACAGAATTCACACTGCAGAGTGGAGATTGCACACCCTTGGACTCTGGGCTGTCTGTGCTCGCATTTGTGCTCAGCTGCTTGCACTGGCTGGCTCCCCACCCCTACCCCTGTTTCCAATTGAAACAAACCTTTTCTGGAGATCTTTAAAATTATCTTCTGCTGATAATTTGGTGTACTCCCAATATTCATGGATTCTGCTGGTCTAGAGCTAAATCAGAGGCTGGATTTGGTAATTAGTGTGAGGGTTGTAGAGAAGGTCAAAGAGAAACATGTGTCATCTCTGCCATCTTGGCTCTGCCCCGGGAGTCCTATTTTAGAATTCTTAGGACAATAATTTATTTCCTTTAATCATTAGCTTTTTGGTATTTTGGCTATAATTATTCATGATAATTCTCTTTCCTCTCTACTCAGATTGAATTTATTTTGTTCTTTGTAATTGTATCCATTTCTATCCTTTTTCATTTTAGATCGTTAGCTAATAATTTATTAATTCTATTAATCTTTTTTAAACAGCATGATTTCACAAGTCCAATTATTTTTATTTTCAATTTTAATTATTTTTCTCTTAATTTCCAAAAAAGGCCTTTTTAATGTTTTCTTGAAGCTAAGATTTATTTTCTAGATATTTTAAATTATTTAATCAGTTTATATTCTCTTTGTTTACTAATGTGTTAAAAAGTGGATATAAATAACAACATTTATAGATATGATCACTCTTTTAATAATCAATTTCTTAAAATAAGAAAATCAGTTAAACAAAACCAAGTGGCAAAATGATGGCAAACAATACAAAATGTAATATTCTAGACCCATCTTTCCCTGTCATTTTATGTGAAGCAAGAAAGTGGATATCTTCATCTCTTTTATGAGTTCAAGATTGGTCATTACTATTACTCAGTAATCCTCTTATTATTGTGTGTGTGTGTGTGTGTGTGTGTGTGTGTGTGTGTGTGTGTATGTGTACTGCTTACTTACATTGTTGTAATCACTGTATATATATATATATATATATATATATATATATATATATATATATATATATATATATATATATAATTATTCTGGTAAAGATTTCTTTACTTGGCATCAGTTCATACATTTTTCCATGTTAATCCTTATAATTTATTTCATCACACTAATTTTCTTTTCTCAGAATTTCTCCTTTTTTTATACTGCCAGATTCCTGCATTCTTGGCTTTATTTATATTACAATTTCTTCTGTTGTTTCTAAATCTTTCTATTCCTAGCAGAGATAAAATACTGTATAGAAACATCTATGATTATTCCCCATGTACCTTCTTAGATTTCTTCTAAGTGGGAAATATTTTGTTTGAAAAGGATGCATATTCTTATCTTCCTCTATTATTTATTTGTTTCTCTAAAAACTCACTGTACATTTCCATCTTTGAGAATCAGTAAAAATCTTGAGTTTGTGAATTGAGTTTAGTGCTATTGCTCTATGTCTAAAACATACATCATCTGAACCTCTCAATCATTTTATAGCATTAGTACCAGGTGATACACTTGATAGAATATTAGATCAGATTTCTGTTAAAACCTGGGTTGAAATCTAGCCTTCGGCACTTCCTAGCTATGCGACATTGTTCAAATAATTAAAATTCTTTTTGCCTCAATTTTTTCATATGTAAAATGAAAATGATAATAATACCTACCTCACAGGTTATTAAAATAATATTTTAAAAGTGCTTTGTAAATCTTAAAATGCAAGTTTCTTCTCTTGAAGTATTAGTATTAGTATTATTACTATTTATTACTACTATTACCAAATTGTGCTGACACCATGCTATTTATTTGAGTAACTCCTGAGATTCTCTACGAGAAAATAGCATTCTGAGAATGAACTAAAAATAGAAAAATAGGTACACTAATGCATTATTAGTGAAGATGTCAACAAGTCTAATCATTCTGAAGAACAATTTAGAACTATACATAAAGGGTTATAAAATTGTGCATAACATTTTTAACCCAGCAATATGCTACTAATAACATGTCCCAAGGAGGTCATAGAAAATGAAAAAAAATATCTTTATATACAAAGTATTTATAGCTCCTTTTTAGGGTGTCAAAAATTAGAAGCTAAGGGGAAGCCTAATCGTTGAAGAATAATTGAACTAGTGATATATGATATAATATTATTTTGCCCTAAAATTGATGAACAGAATAGTTACAGAAAAACATGGGAAGACTTATAAGAACTAATGCAAAGTGAAGTGAGCAGAACCAAGTAAGCACTGTATACAGCACAATAATAGTGAAACAAAATCAGCTCTCTAAGATCAGCTCTCTAAGACTTATTAACTTATTAACTCTGATCAATCCAATGATCCCCCTCAAATCTATAAGGAAAAATGCTATCCATCTTTAGATAGAAAACTGATATGTGCAGAGAGAAAGAGTGCTTGTGGCAGGACCATTAAGTCCTGCAGCTAAATAGGGAATTTGAAGTATCTTTCAGAAGGCATTTTCCTTTAATAGAAGATCTTGGAAGAGCTCTCTAATTCTATCCTTCACCCATTACTTTCAGAAGGAAAAATGAGCTCAAAGGGCTGTGGGTACTGAAAAGTTGTGAGTTTCAGAGTTGATTTGATCTTGTAGAAAGAAGAGTTTCTGGTGACAATGGAGAAGTCTAGTTGAGCAGCCAGGACCTGGGGCTAAAAATTGGGGCTTTTTGATAATCTCTTTCACCCCTGGCTTCTATATTAAGAATTTCCACTCATGATTCATGGTTAGTCAAAATGTCCAGGTATTGAGTCTGACAATCATCTGGCAGTACTTTGAATAGACTGGTGAAGATATCAATCAACACTGATTCTCCTGAGTTACTTACTTTGCCTAAATATACCAGCATCATTGTGATCAATTATAATTATTTGTAATTTGTTGTGCTACAACCCAAGTATATATGTTAATTTTTCTGTCAGTTTGGAGAAGCCTAACCCCTACTATCTATTGAATTTTAATCAATAAGTGTCCTTCACAAAATGATTCAAATTCATTTGATATTCAAGATCTTCCATTCAGTTAAAGGAAAAAAAAAACACTAAATTTTCAATCCTCATTGTTACATAGTAAGTGCTTAACAAATATTTATTGATTGATTGGTGGGCTGGCTGATTAATGTGACAGAATTTTGACTAGACCTATAAATGAATAGAAAGGGAATTGAAGTAGCTCCAAGCATAAAATCACAAGGAGTCAGTGTACTTTGTTCAATTCCCAATACCACTTGCTTCTCAAAACCCATCAGTTCCCTCACACCTTTACTCCCATAGAAATGCTCCTCTGCTACTTCAGAAAATTCTTCCAGTCTATACATTATTCCTTTGTGTTACAGTTCTGGGAAGTAAAAAAACAAACAAACAAACAAACAAAAAAACCCCAACTTTTGTGTTCATCTTTGCATTTGTAGGTGTGTTTCTTTCACGACATCACATATAATTTTCAAGAACACTTGTTTTAACTCAGTGTAGCTCAAAGATACTATGTCCTTAATCCTCTGGAGCAGGTTTGTTTGCGCCATCACAAAACTAGAGAAATTGTCTCCTTTTGTTAGGAGACATATAAACATTTTTAATATGTATTCTTGACATTTCCAAAAATAAGAAATTGGCTATCTGGAGGTATTCAGATACCTGGACCATTACATCTTAATATGTGTAGGATGTCAAATATAATAATGATCTAAAACTCTATTATCCATTAACATTTCTCTATGTTAGTACTATATTACTCCTATATCACAACTTTGGTACATTCTAGCCTTCTATTAAAGACTTTCAAAAATCTGGCAGAGGAGAGTGCTTCCCTTACAAAGCATACACATTACCAAATTGAATCACTATAGTGAGTTTGTTAGGCTATCAACTCTTTACAAGTATTGTCTATCAAAGAATCATTGGTTTCTGAACACTAGATTCTAAGTCACTGTTGGAGAGTGATGTCTAAGTATTTTGCTTCTGAATCACAAAATGAATACAAAAGAGTTACTTTAACCATGAAGCCTCTCATATCATTCATGGCTCCTTATTTTATTAGGAAGACTTTAAGCATTCTCATTATCTCCTGATCAGCAGCTGGGGTTTTTAATATCAATTCCTCAAATGTGTTATTAACATTTATCTTCCTAGGATTCTAGAGTGTACCACTCTTTTAGACAACTTCTTTAATTCAGCTAAAACTTCATCTTTATTCTTTTATAACCTTAAAATATATCTCACATTCATTCCAAATGACAGAAGCTTTGTGTAATAGTTTTCCAATGTATTCTATTACAATATATGCTGTTCCCCAAATGCACTTTAGTTTAGATAGTTCCATCATTACATTCAAATTCTTCTGCAACTGAGTAGTGATAGTATCTGGTTGGCTCAAAAGTCCAATATTCAAGGAAAAAACAATTCAGTGCAAGCAAACAATGATACAAAGTCTATTTTTATATAGAATGGTATTAGCAACAGTATTGACAAATCAATGTGTCTGTCCTAGGAAAAAATCATATCATAGTATAAACTTTGGCTATGATAAAATTTAAAAAAAGAAGAAACGAAGAAGGATGTGAAGGAGGAGGAGGAGGAAGAGGAGGAGAAGAAAAAGAACAAAAAGAAGAAAAAAGACAAAGAAGAAGGAGGAGGAGGAGGAGGAGGAGGAGGAGGAAGAAGAGGAGGAGGAGAAGGACGAGGAGGAGAAGAAAAGGAGAAGGAAGAGGAGATGTTGATACTGGATTCCTGTGTTGCTCGAGCATCTCCAAAATATATATCCCAGATGTTATGTACTATTCATGTGATGATCAAAGGCCCCATGTTCTTTTAAGGCTCCATTGTTCTTTTAAGACCCCTTGTTTTTCATGTTAGTTATCTATTGAAAATTGCTACTCAGGAACTAAAAATGTTTTGTCTTTTAAATCATACCAAATAACAACAAATTAAATGTAGATATTTAATGAAACAATTAGTCAGATATTAATGATCTGTAACCATTTCTAAGTGGTTTCCACCCATCTCTCCATATTATATTTTCTAAGAAGTAGTAGCTTTTCTCCTGATTAGCTCATTAATAACTAAAATACAGCTTGAGGGAATGCAGCACTTACTTATGTCAGGAAAAAAGAAAATGTGCTCTAGAAGAATGACTAACTACATTATCTAAAGAAAGAAATGGGGCTTTTCTTACAGTTGGTCTTTATGATTCTTTTTTAGGCTTTAGGTTGTTTCTAATTTGCCTTGATTTCTGGTCATTCATGCTTCTCAGTTTTTCCTGTAAGAGCTCCATAAGAGCTATCCCAGGCCATCTATACATTGTAGAACTCCCATCATTCAGCATTTGAGTGATGTCTCCCACATTGTGGGCAATCCACAGTGAATTCTAGTTTGTAGGCTGTTCCTTCATAAATTAAGTTATTGGCTATATGCTATACATATATATATATACATATATATATAGATAGATATAGATATATAGATAAAGATATATAGATATATCTATATATCGATTCAATAAGGACAGATGGATAGTGTAAGTGGATAGAGTGCTAGGTCTGGAATCAGAAAAGAATTGAGTTTAAATAGATACTTGTTAGTTATGTGACCCTAGGCAATTTACTTAACTCCTTTTTGCCTCAGTTTCCTTCAACTATAAATGGAGATAATAATAGCAAATGATTCCCAAGGTTATTGCGAGGATTAAATTAAATAACTGTTGTAAAGTGGTGCCTGACACATAGTAAACAATATATAATTTTTAAAAAGGGTATTTGGAAATAGGATAAGAATTTCCAGGCTGTCAATATGTACTATTGGTCCATGTATTTTGCCAGGCTTATAATTCTACACAAAATACTTTATACTGTGTCATTAAACTTGGGAAGATTCCCACAATATTACTTTATATCATAGACAAATACTATAGAGCATGAACACAAATATACATATATACATACACAAATAATTTTGATAAAAATAGTAACATTATTGTCAGAAAATGCTTGTCTAGAGCAGGCAACATGACCTTGAAAAAAATTATGACACAAGTTTGTAATACTGATCTTTGCTATTTAGGTGATTTAATATTTTAAAGGTTAACTTATTTACCTATATTAACATATGCATCAGTGAACACCATTATTGTAAACCATGAATACATTAATAATCCATTTTTCGGTTTTCAAAATTACCCTTATAAATATAGCCTTTCATGATAAATATATAAAAGTAAATGTTCTGTTTTTATGTATTGTTGAGGGAAGAGAGCTTGGGTTTATAAAGTTCTTAGGGGAAAAATCATTTAAACTCTTTAACCATTGTAAGATTGAATTGTAAGATGAAAAATGTGTATTATATTAGAATTGCAGACTTAGAAGAAATTTTTAAGTATTTGATTCAGCTGGGAACTGAAAAAGAAGTCATTCTATAAAATACTAGACAAATTCTTACTCATTTATTTCTTGAGGGAGAATTTGTTTCTTCCCAGAGGATCCATTTTACTTCTGAATTTTCACCCATTCCCTTGAGACAATTATCCTTTAGGGACAAATAGACAAAATCTCATCCCTTTTGAAACATAATTTAACATATCAATATATCCCCTTCTCCCCAGCCAGCCTTCTATTAAACTTAAACATTCTTAATTTATCTTATCATAGAATGATTGTATTCCATATAAAACCACACACAGACACATTAATTATGAGAATCAGCAAGTGACTTAATTAAGACAGTTCTTTGGTTTTCCTTTAATCTCAGAAATCTTAGTGTTGGAAGACAAATGAAAAAAATCTAAGTTTATAGGTTATCTCTTAAATACTATTGCTATTGACAGATTAAACAAATGAAAGTTAAATTAATAATGTATTTAGTCATATAAAGCTCAATTATTGTAACATATATTCATAATCAAGCAAAACAATTTCCCTCATTGGCTAAGTCTAAAAATCTTTGTGTCACTGTGTTTTTAATCTAATATCCTTTTTCAGGAGATAAGTAGCATAGTTCATTATTATACCTCTGGAATAATGATTGGTCATTGTATTGATCAATCTTCATCTAAGTTTATTGTATAAATTGTTCTCTAATTTCTGCTAATTTCATTTGTATTGTTATTGTTGTTATTGTTCAAGTTCATGTCTAAATTTTTGTGACCCCATTTGGTGTTTTCTTGAAAAAGATACTGGAATGGTTTACCATTTCTTTCTCTTGTTCATTTTATGCATGACAAAACTGCAGGACACATGATTAAATGACTTGTCCAGACTGATTTTGAACTCAGGAAGACATGTCTTCCTGACTCCAAGCACAGTGCTCTATCCACAGCACCACTTAGCTGTCTTCCCCTTTGTATCAGTTCACACAAATCTTCTCAACTTTCTCTGAGCCCATCACTTTTGTAATTTATTTTAACACACATGCTTACATTCTAATAGATGGAGATAACACATAGATAAAATATTTATTAGCAAAAGGTATTTTATTCCAGGAAGTCATAATGTTAATGTAAAATATATGGGTAGTTGATCAACAAACCCTTTTATTGGCAGCAAAGTATGTGGTGACCAGATAAAGATTTAATTGGTTCTGGGTTGGACTAGTATGAAGGATATAGCAGAATTGAAACTGGAACATAAGAAGATATGTGTGTATATATATATATATATATATATATATATATATATATATATATATATATATATATATATATATATGTGTGTGTGTGTATATATCTATATATCTTATATCAATATAAGAAGAAATATACACACAATTTATATGTGTATATACATACATATACAAGTCATGTATATGTATATTTACATATATTATAAAAAAGATCTTACATTTGCATTGCACTTTATGATGCAATTTTCTTAAAATAACTTATGTAAGGTGCCGATGATAGAAATATTGATGTAGATAGAAGAAGTAATTTTACAAATCAGGAAAGTTTAGGTCTGGAAAGTGAAATAACTAAATTATATGGAAAATGAATGATAGAGCTGAGAATGGGTAATAGGTTCTATTTCCGTTTACACTATTGATGATAATTATTTCATGAAATTTCATACATACATATATAGTTTCATCATTTACATACCCACAAACACATATAACATGGGCAATTCCTTTATTCACAGATTGCCTTAGCACAGCAAATGTGATTGTAGGTTTGCAAATTGATTTCTGTCTGTAGTAAATCATTGAACAATGTAAAAATCAAACAGATTTTCTGTGACTTGGCTGAAAGATAGTATTATAAATAGAGTGATTCACAGATCATCCAACTCTTGTAATTCTGAGAATTGTCTGATTAAAAATAATAGTTTTCAAAAACTCTATGGAGGCTGTAAATATTGCTGCCAATAAGAGTTTGTTATTGTTAAAGTTATGTCCTATTATGAGGACATGAAAGATGACTATGTATAAACATTTTTATGTCAAATGTCAAACCATCAAAATATCCTTTGTAATCTTTGTCTTTATAAATCTTAAAGTAGTGGGAAAATATATAAAATGTTGATGAGAAATCAAGTAGA
This sequence comes from Sminthopsis crassicaudata, assembly GCF_048593235.1. NCBI lineage: Eukaryota > Metazoa > Chordata > Mammalia > Dasyuromorphia > Dasyuridae > Sminthopsis > Sminthopsis crassicaudata. The sequence continues at coordinate 550,777,887 of NC_133617.1, read as the reverse complement.
CTCAAAAGTAATTAACAACTATATTTTTAACACAATGATTTAGAAAAAAAGCAACTAAATTATTGCAATTAATTATCTGATCACCATCAATAAAACAGAAAGCTCACACATCTTTTTGGTAAAATGGTTTGCTATCCATATTGTGATATATGAAATTACTCTCAATGAAATTACTATCTTGTTGTTCATAATGGCTCATGTATTATTTTTTATTTCCTAGGATTATCACACAAAATATACAACTCTTAATACTACAGTATCCCATAAAAATCTGTAGCCCAAATATGAAACCTTTACTAACTAACCATTGCACTGCTTTTTTTGTAAATTCAGCATGATGCAGTGGAAAGAAAGCTGGATTTGAAGGTAGAGGATATAGTTTCAACTTTTGGGTTTGCTACTTAATACCTTTTTGATAATTGATGATCCCAACTTCCTCAACTACAAAATGAGAGGGTTGGACTACATGACCTCAAAAGTTTTTTTTTTTCTTTTCTGTATAATATATTTTAAGCTAAAAAAGAACAAAATAAAAACTCCCAACTGAATACCAAATTGGAAATTCTGAAAATTAGAGAGATTAGTTAAAATTGAAACTAAGAAAACTATTGAACTAATTTTAAAAATTAGGGGTTGGTTTTGTGGATTAAAAACAACAGCAACAAAATAGATAAAATATTGTTTAATTTGCTTAGAAAAAGGAAAGAAAAAAAAAAAACAAATTACCAGCATCAAAAATGAAAACAGTAAACTTACCACTAACGAAAAAGAAATTAAAGACATAAGAGCTATTTTGCCCAACTGTATGGCAGCAAATATGACAGTCTAATTGAAATGAATGAATATTTACAAAAATATAAATTTTTCATATTAACAGAAGAGAAAATAAATTACTTAAAATTATCTATTTTAGAGAAAGAAATTGAACAATATTCAATGAATTCCCTAAGAAAACAATCCCTAGGACCAGATGAATTTACAAGTGAATTCTACCAAATATTTAAAGAACAATTAATTCTAATACTTTGTAAACTATTTAGAAAAATAAGTAAAGAAAGTCCTAACTAATTTCTTCTATGACACAAATATGGTACTGATACCCAAACCAGGAACGACCGAAACAGAGAAAGAAAATTACAGCCCAATCTCTCTAATGAATAGTGAAACAAAAATTTTAAATAAAATATTAGCAAAGACATTACAACAACTTATTAGAAGAATAATACACTATGACCAAATGGGATTTAAACCAGAAATGCAGGGCTGGTTCAATATCAGGAAAACTATTTCTGTAATTGACACATCAATAACAAAAGAGAAATCATATGATAATTTCATTACATACAGAAAAAGCCTTTGACAAAATAACAACAACTATTCCTACTAAAACACTAGAGAGCATAGGAATAAATGAGTTTTCCTTAAAAAGCTAAGCAGCCTCTATCTAAAATCATCAGGAAGCTTTATTTATAATAAAGAGAAGCTTGATGCATTCACCTTAAGAACAAAGATGGAGGCAGCTAGGTGGTGCAGTGGATAGAGCACCAGCCCTGAATTCAGGAGGACCTGAGTTCAAATCTGACCTCAGACACTTAACACTTCCTACCTGTGTGACCCTGGGCAAGCCACTTAACCCCAGCCTCAAAAAAAAAAAATCTTCTACTGTTATTCTCTATATTATTATCATTACTGTTATTCAATATTATAGTGTAATTGTTGGCTTTAGCAATAAAAAATTAAAGAAATTAGAATAATCAATGAGGAGATAAAATTATTACTCTTTGCAGATGCCTAGAGAATCGTCTAATAATCTACTTAAAAAAATTAAAACTTTAGCAAAATTGCAGGACATAAAATTAACCTACAAAAATTATCAGCATTTATATATATATATGTATATATACATACATATGTATATATATGCATATATATGTATATATGTGTATATATATATATATATATATATATATATATATATATATACACACACACACACACACACACACACACACACACACACACACACACACACATATATATAAAGCAATTAAAACAAAGAAAAAGGACCCCAGAAGAGAGAGCAAGAAAGAGAGCGAAACAGAGGGAGAGTGAATACATTTAGTAAAGAGAGGATTAATGCATCTCCTGGAAATCCTTTCCTTTCCTTTATGAAATATGCATGGTGCTTTCCTAAGAAATGGCAGAGGCATTTATTTGGGTTTTTTTTGTTTGTTTGTTTGTTTTGGTTTTTTTACAAATTTGATTCCTCTGTGTGTACAGTTATTTCCTGAATCACAGGAGCTTCCAATAACAACTGCTATCTTAACAAACTGTGCAAACTATCTGTTTAGGCATAATCAGAATTTATATACATATATATTTGTAAAATCAATGTTATAGAACAAAAGATGAAAATTATTTAGAGGGATATCCATTATTCATGGTTGTACCAATATAAGAAAAATTATGACACTCCTAAATTGATGTTTAGATTTCATACTATACTAATTATTATAGAAAACTCAAGGACAGAAACAAACATTCTAGGATATTTGGGGAAACAATGGAGGAAAAACAGTTAAAGCGGGCATAACATTGCTTGTACTAATTAAATTATACTTTAGGTATACTATAAATCAATAGAAATCAAAACTATTTCCTACTGGAAAAAAAAAATTTCCACGTAGTTTAATTGAACAGATGCTAGATAACATTCACAAAAAGAGCAGAAAAAAATACTGCAACTTAATATTTATTAAATATAAAACATGAATTTCTGGGAAAGGGCTATCTATTTGTAAGTATTGTTGAAGGTGGAAAGCTTTTTCACTGAAATTAGGCTTAGATCATCATCATTCATCGCCCAATAAGCAATATTAGCAATGTAATCTTGTCGAGTTTAGAATTCTCCAGCCTGATTTCCGAGAGTGGAGCCAAGATGGCAGAGTGAAGACAGGAAGCTGCTCAGGGTCTCCCAGTGTCCCCGGTAAAACCACATGAAACACACCTGTGAGCAATCTGACGTAATGGACCCGCTCTCTGCTCAACGTAGATTGGAAACACTTCAAGAAAGGTCAGTCTCAGGTGAAAAGGGTGTTCAGTCTGGCTCAGGCAGACTCTGGGAAAGCCAGTGAGAAGGGCTTAGTCCCAGCCAATCAGCAACTAAGACCGTCAGTCCTGGCTCAGTAAGGAGCACAGCAGGGGGGCAGCTTCCAGTCTCAGCTCAGAAGGCAAATGCTGGGAAACCAGGCTATTTGCTGACAGCAGGCAGAGCTCCCCCTGCAAACCCAAGGGGGCTCTGTGCTCAAAGCTGAGGCTCAGAGATCCATAGGAAGCTGGGGACAGCACCCCCTTTAGTCCAGGAGCACAGCTCAACCATAAAAATAAAAATAAAAGAAGAAATAGCAAAAGAAAAGGAAACAAACTGAACAAGAAATGGAAAAGAACCTCGACCATAGAAAGCTACTATGGTGAAAAAGCAGACCAAAACGTACACTCAAAAAGGATAGAATGTACACAGAGCAAATCTCCAAGAGCAATATGAATTGGTCTCAAGCCCAAAGACACTTCTTCAGAGCACTCATAAAAGACTTTAAAAGGCAAATAAGAGAGGCAGAAGAAAAAAAAATGAGAAAGGAAATGAGAGGTATTCAAAAGAGAGTCAACAGCTTGGAAAAAGAAGCAAAAAATTGACGGAAGAAAACAACTTCTTAAAAAATGCAATTGGCCAAATGCAAAAAACAACCCAATGAAGAAAACAATGCCTTCAAAAGTAGAATTAACCAAATGGAAAAAAAGAGATACAAAAGCTAACTGAAAATCCCACCTTAAAAACTAGAACAGGCAAATGAAGCTAATGACTCTGAGACAGTAAGAATCAATGAAGCTAAATAAAAACAATGGAAACATGGAAGAAAATATGAAATACCTCAATGAAAAAATAGCCAACCTGGAAAACAGATCCTGATAAGATTTAAAAGTTATTGGCTAACCTGGGAGCTATGTCCAAAAAAAGCAGCTGGATAGCATTCTATAAGAAGTCATCAAGAAAAAACTGACCCACTATTCTATCCATCAATCACCTCCAGAAAGAGATCTCACTAGGAAAAGTCCAAGGAACATTGTTGCAAAACTCCAGAAATATAATCTTAAGGAAAAAATACTGCAAGCTGCCAGACAAAAACAATTCACATATCAAGGAGCAATTATCAGAATTTCCCTGCTTCTGGCAGCTTCTATAATAAAGGATTGGGGGGTTCTGGAATGCCATAATCCAGAAGGCAAAGGATCTGGGGTTATAACCAAGAATTAACTACCCAGTGAGACTCTGCATGATCTTTCAAGGGAGGAGATGGAGCTTCAATGAAGTAAGAGAATTTAAATAATTTCTATTGGGGAAACAAAACAAAACAAAACAAAACAAAACAGAAATAAACAGAAAATGTAGTCTACAAACACAGGACTCAAGATTAAATCCCTAGAGGGGAAAATTATATCTATCACTCTTGAGAACTATATCTATTACTGGGGCAGACAGAGGGGAACATCACATGGATTGAGGATGTAGTTTGACTCTGTGATGACATAAAGAAGGACATTAAGTGATGAGAAAAGGTCTATACTAGGAAGAGATGAAAGGGGAGGTATAATGGGACAATTAGATCACTGGAAGAGATGCGAAAGATCTATTACAATTGAGTGAAAGAAGGGAGGGGGATGAGTACTGCCTGAAGCTTTATCTCATTAGTTTTGACTCTGAGAGGGAATAACATAATCTCTGTTGGGTATAGAAATTTATCTAACCCTATAAAGAAGTGGGATGAGAAAAAAGAAAGGAAAGGGAGGGACAGGATAGACACAGTGAGAACAGGGTAGAAAGAGAGAACAAAAGTATATGCAGGGAGAAAATAGGATGGAAGAAAATACAGAGCTGATGATCATAACTGTGAATGTGAATGAAGTGAACTCTCCCATATCTGCTAGGGAGCAGATAGGATTAAAAAAACGGAATCCTTCATTGTGTGCAAGAAACACTTTTGGCACAGAGAGACATATATAGAGTAAAAGTATTTTCACAGTTTTATGCAATAGTAAAATGCACATTGCTATTGCTGTTGAATAAAATGAAATGGCATACTTGTGTTTTTTTTAAACTTAATAAGTATGCTCCATATTATATTATATAATCTTTTTCTACCTTAAGCCACACACAAATAAAATCACACCCTTATATCCTACTAAGAATACTTAAATAGTGGTGGTATAGTATTGTAGAGAGACAATGGAAATGAGAATAAAACCAAATTTGAATTCTAGCCTGATACCAATATATACTTCTATGAGTCTTAATTAAGTCTAAGTCATGTCCTTGTTGGAGGACTCCTATTCATCATTTATGACATAGAATGCTTTTGTGGTTAGCCAACTATTTTGTGAACTTTCGATTCTTTTTGTCCCCTTCATACAAGTTTTCAAATAGCTGGGATGTGTTTTCTCCTCTGCTTTGCTTCTTAGACACCAAGACACCCTTGAATTTGCAACTTGTAGGTGCATTTTTTTTTATGACATTTCTCTCCTCAAATAATTTTGTAGCCCATATTTCTATTTAAGTTGAATCATCCAGAAAAAATATAAACTCCTTATTTTGTTAAACTCCTCAATTTCATTTTATGTTATCACTATTAACTATTCAAGGCTCTAAAAATTGACACAAGAAGTGCTTATTTGTAGAGAGCCTGAACTCTTGAAACAAGGAGTTAATTAACTGTTAACTCAGAGGAATTGATGAGATAATGGTTCTCTAATATACATATACTTAGTACTTAGCATGATTATATAATGGTTTTATAGTTCACACATACTCCATATACTGTAATGATATAATTGTAATAGGGTATTTGGACAAATGCCAAAAATATGGTATTTGTCCCTCTAAGACTGGGGCCAAAATCAGAGTTAGAGACTGATTGAGACTAGCAAACTGTTATACTGCTAGAGGAGACTGGGTCTGATTATGACAGAAAGCTAGCCGGAACATTACACTTATTCCTGAACTGAACACAAACCAGGAGCTGTAATCACGTGTAAGTGTAATGGGGATTTGGAGTATGACCAGTTCACCTAAGCTGTAGTCATCCAAATGGGAGATACAGGGGGATTCAGTTTTGAAATACAAGATAACTGACATATAATTTTAATAGATTCATGATAGATTAGGAATCAAGATGCTCTAATTTCAAATTTGCTTCTAACATGAGATCCCCAAATATCTAATTTTATGTTCTTCACACAATGAACGCTATTTTAAAAAAAAATATAACAATCTTATAAGTTCCATATTGCTCTTATGATTGTCCTGAAAGTTGGATAAGGGTTAAATAGTAGGGGCTTACATTATGTGAAATATTATCCCTCCAGAAGTCTGTTCAAATAGGTCAATTAATGCAAAAATGCAAAAGAAATGCACTTCATTTGTTTACATTGGTATCATGAATACCCATATTTATCTATTATAAATTAAAATATTTGGGGAACTAATACTTTCTATGTACATAGACAGTGAATCCCTATAGAATACATATACATGACCTGGTTTCAGTCCCCAACTTGATACTTACTACATATGTAACTTTGGAAAAATCTTCCTTTTAGGATTTCAGTTTCCTCATCTAATGAATGAAGGGATTAAACTAGCTCCTTTTAGCTCTATTTCTTTCCACATATACTAAGTTCTTTCCATTTACATTAAGCAGATATATACATACATACATACATATATATATATATATATATATATATATATATATATATATATATATATATATATATATATATATATATATATATATATATATATATATATATATACATACATATATATATATATATATATATATATATATATATATATATAAACCCTTCTAGAATAACATGATGATGAAGATTGAAAAACTTTTAATATTTATATAATCTCTGAAAAGATTTCAGGGCTATGGAATAAGATCTTAATTGATCAAAATACTTAGATGAATCAAGTTAAACCAAAATAGGCTGTGGATATAAATGAAATGCAATAGCCAAACAATTTAGTGAACACTTTAAAAAGTGAGCACCCTATCTCATTATGTTATTGACTAAAATAATTCTCACATTTGACTGACAGACAACCTGCTTCACAAAGTGCTGATTCTAAATTTTCTGTCATAACCCTGCTATACCTTGGCAACTCATTAGGCAATGAAAGAAAAAGGATCAAAGAAATAATTTTTTTGAGAACTTATATAGTACTTTATCTGTTTGAAAGAAATATAATGAAAGTAAAGCCATATATTTGTAGGAAAAAAAGAAAGGAAAAGAAAAAAAAAAGATAAAAGAACTGTTAGGATTACCAGGTGAGAACTCAGGTTGTCTGGACAGTGACAAGGTGAGAATTCAGGTGGTCTGGACAATTACAAGGTGAGAACTCAGGTTGACTTGACAGTTTTCTGGCTCAGACCTTTGGTTTGGGCCTTTAAAAGAATTCTTAGGAATTCTAAGAGGAGCAAGTTCATTAGTTGGAGTACATCTTCCCAGAAGCCCTTGCATTATCCCACGCCCATTCTCTGGGAGGATAAAAGAGGACAGCACTCCAGAGAAGAAGAAGTCTGTGCGCTACATAAGGCTTGACTCGGCTCTCTGCAGAAAGGGAAGTCACTTCTCTGGACAAGAGTTAACCGCAATTGTCTGGAGACAATGGTTCTCTACAGGAAGAAGAATCTGTCCGAGAGATTTGAGTTGACACAGCAGATCTCTTCCCAGAGAGTGATCGGCAGCTTCTGGAGACAACAGCACACTACAAAGAACAGATCAAACTGATACAGGATAATCAAATATGGTAGTCACTACTTTTTTGCACAACTGAATCAACAGGAAGATTCAAAGTCAATTCTTTTTTTGTTTAAAGATTTTTTTTTAATTTTTGACAAAAAATGTAATCAGAAGATGATAAAATTTAAATCTATTAATGCAATAAAGTATCATTATTTTAGCTTTTCTACCTTCCTACCTACCAAGAGCTCACCACACTGGTACCAAACCTAGAATAAATTAGTATGACTCAGCCTGCTGTATCTGTGTATTCCCTAGTCTCAGATATCTCATAAACTCATTGTCCTCTAGTACCAAGGATTATAGAAAAAACAAAACAAAACAAAACAGAACTTGGTTATAATTATTATTCTTAAAAAGCAAACAGAGTATAGACATTAATAAAATACTGTTTAATCCTTATGGTTATTTGAATATTGACATATTTGTATATTTTTGATTATTGAGTAAAAAATAAAAATACATTTTTTAAAAGTCAAATGGATCAGTAATAAACTTTTAATTTTCAATCATTCATATAGCTTCTCTGAACCAAATTTTCCTTACATGAGAAATAACAACCACAGTAATAATGATAGCAATAATAGTTGTTGCTCCATCTATCTCACAAGACCATTGTTCATATTAGTTGTTAATACACTAAAAATGTAGCATAATATTATGATCAAAAGAACTATATAAAACCAAAAATATGATTTGTTATAAGAAGAGAATAGAACATTGTTGCAACAGATTATATAAAAATGATTTTAATTTTTAAGAGAATTTTTTCCTAATATTTAGAGATGTGTTATGGGATAAAGAGATGGATTCTCAACATATTACTTCACTACCTCAAGGATCTCCTGGTCTGGAAATTCTATATATTGATGCAACTTAACATGTTTAACTCTCACTTAGTCTTAGAGAGTTACTTTGAGTAATGAGATTTGGGTAATCTATTCATGGTCAAAAAACTGGCATACTCCAAAGTTAACTTCTATCCAAAACATCAGATTGTTTTATTTCGGAAGGAAAGAGGAACTATATAACATTATATTTTACCATTATATTTTTGTTGTCTTTTTCCTTCCTTTCTTCCTTCCTGAAGAAGAGTTACTCTCAAAACTTAGACTCTTCCATGGTAAATGAATTGGGATGTCATAGAAAAGTAATATAGCTAAAAACAGGGGTCATACACTTGAGAATTTAAACCAAAGCTAATGAAATATTTTTGAATAGTTGAGGTACAGTCCACATTACTCACCAATTCATCCTCCTCTTTTAAATTACACAAATAAGAATGGAACTAGGAGCAAACAAATGGATAATTAAATAATTATACATTATGTCCATACATAGTATGTGCACTATATACTATACTATAGTATATGTGTATATATATATATATATATGTATATATATATATATATATATATACACTCTATACTAAGTGATTGGGGTACAAATAGAAAAGCAAAACTATCTCAAGGGATTCACATTTTAGTAGCAAGAGAAAATACATGCAGGGAATTTAAATTTCAGATCTGATGGAAATTCTCATTGGTCCCTCAGGTACAATTACAAGGCATATGACAATGAGAATTCTTTAATGCCATTTTCTCTGATAAAAAGTTATACATTTCTAAAATCAAACTAGTTGACAAGACCAAGCACTTTTGTGATAAACATCTTCTTTTTCAGATCTTCAAGCTGCTGAGGAAAAGGAGACTCCAGTTTCTACAGAAGCAGTTATATGCCCAGATAGATTGCTTCCATGAATGATGAGGAAGGAACTGGTTTGGAAGTAAAGCTGCTGGTGTAGCATGTACTGCTATTCCTGGTAATCTCAAGTCCTAGGCCTTCTTGATCAGGATCTGAAGGAAAGTATTGTTCAAGGAGTTGACAGACATTTGACTTATTTGTAAATTGGTAAAGAGGTAATCCCCCTGATTTTCATTTTAAAAATATATAAAATTGTGCTTATAGTCAGCTTTTAGGCAACTAGGTAGAGTAGAGATAAAGTAGTAGGCTTGCAGCCAGTAAGGCCTGAGTTCAATTCTGACCTAGACATTTTTAAGCTTTGTGATTCTTGGCAAATCACTTAACTTCTCTTTGCCTTAAACCATTGGAGAAAGAAATGGCAAACCATCCCAGTATTTATTTATTTATTTATTTATTTTGAGGCTGGGGTTAAGTGACTTGCCCAGGGTCACACAGCTAGGAAGTGTTAAGTCTCAGAGACCAAATTTGAACTCAGGTCCTCCTGAATTCAAGGCTGGTGCTCTATCCACTGCGCCACCTAGCTGCCCCTCAGTATTTTTTTTTAAGAAAACCCAAATGGATCATGAAGAGTTGGACATGACTGAAACAACTGAAAAACAAAACAACAACAAATCTTTTTTTTTTTTTTTTATGAAGTATAATTTTACAGCTAAGGAAACTGAAACTAAGAGTAGTATAACTTGTTAAAGACCAAGTCAGGATTTGAATTTTCTCTTTTGGGTAAAATAGGTGGTTCAGTTCTCTATCTTCACTCATCTTGTAATCTCTAGTCTATCTATCACAATCTAAATCCTCATCATTTTTGTTCTTAGTGATATGTGGAAGTTTTAAGCAATACTTTAACCTAATTGGTTGGTATATATTAATTAATAGGTCTTTAGTGGCTAAACAACTGCTTGACCCTACTTTTATGTAGGTGCTTATTAATGTTTGCTAATTGATTTATTGATTAACTGTCTGCTTCCAGGTGTCCTGCTAGAAGATTTAGTTCAATTTGTTATTGCAATTACAAAAACATCCCCCAAAACAAAAAAAAAAAAGTATTCCCTCAATGATTTTTGTTTTCTGTTTTATTGAACACTCGAATAGAATAATAGCCTAACTCCCACTTCTCTGTGTGTGAGTGTGAGTGTGTATGTGTGTGTTGTCTGTAACAGGATTGAGATATTGTTCAAGCATGTTTATTCAAAGGACTAAGGCTCAGCTGGTTGAAATCATTTATCTTTACCTGAGTACAAAATAGCCAGGAGGAGTTGAATGGGATTCTTTCATATGCTTGACTGGTGAATCTCAATGAGAGGTTTGCTCAGTTAAATTAACTAATACCTTTCCTTTGAGAATGTCTAACTCCTGCTAGGCTTAAGTAAATTTCCTTTTTTTTTTAAACTGTTGATTGGCCGATAGATGTTTCATTTTGTCTTAATATTGAACCTAAACTACTAGGGGACTGATCTATGTCCAGCCCAGAATAGTTGTTCACTAAAGAAATATTAAAAGGAGTAACTTTGTGCTATGGAGTTCTTCCTCTTTTTAATTATCTGGAACATAATTATCTCTTTCTGAAATTTCCCATCACCCTTCCCCCACCCATAGCAGCTGTGAATGTGTGTTGCATTTTAGTCCTCCTGCTGCATTTTCTGCTTCGTGTCTTTTCTGCTTATAGGTGACTGGATCTCAGCAATCTTGTGATGAATAATTCTAGCCCAAGTTTTAGAGTTTGGAAGAAGTACCAAGGTCTCTCAGATGCTTCCAGGAGTATTATGGAAAATGCCCTCTACCATTATTACAATGCTACTTGGAGCTTTAAAAACAAAATAAAACAAAAAACAAAACAAATAAAACAAAAAAAAAACAAACACCTAAATCCTAGCCTCACTTGCTAAAAATGTGAGCCTTGAGAGAGAAAGGCAAAACCAGGATGAAGATGAAATTTCTATTCAGTAGTTCCAAGGATGCTTTCTGTTTTGATATTTAAAAACCCCCACCTCCTGGGAGAGTAAAATATTTGTTTGAAATTACAGATAAATGTTTACATCTTTGTCAATGCATGCTCATGAGTTGTTTTGTGGATTTGAGGTTTTCAACTATGTGGAGGAAATAAATAGCTGTTCTTTACTTAATTTATACGGGACACAGAGGACCTTTCTGTTTTGGGGAGACCCTAGTTATGAGCCAAACTTAAGCTTTGAAAGATTTCCCCTGGGATTACATAGTGGGAACATAATGAATTAAATAATTCAAGGGAAAAAAGTGCGATATTTCTCTTTGAGTGATTTTTTTCTTTTTAAATTTAGTACTGAACTGGTGTTACATTCAGTCTGTTTGTGTGGGTCTCAAGCTAAGGAACTCAGAAGCATTTATGTTCTTATACTCATAATTCATTCAAAATTTATGTTGCTAAATTTATAATTCCTTGTTTGTAGTGTGTTGCAGTTCATGACTAATATCTGAATCATGCTTTGAATATATACCAACTTCAATTATGGAGAGACTATAGTATTCATGAGTTATATCTATTCTTCATCACTTTTATATTTTATATATAAAATATATTCATATTGCATCAAAAAAATACTTTGAATTACTTAAAGAATTTTGTGGAGTTTTTTTTTTTTTAAGGGAATCTGATTTGCTTTCCTGTTCTACTCTGGGACCAGCTTCTTATTGATTTGTGGAGTTTTTCAAGTCATATAATTATGAATGATCTGTATAAGTTAATTGTACATTCAACTGAGAATCCTATCCTGGACAATAGGCATTCTTAATTTCTTTTCGTTTCTGGATAAATTTTGGGTGATGATAGATCTCATTTAGCAATCTTTGTATCATTCTAATGAGGGAAAGGAAAGGGGGAACCCCATTTGTCAGCGCATAGATAGTAAGATAATCCCATCAGGCACAGTGTCCCATGTAAATGATTTTACTGGCCTGAAAACCTAGATTGATAAATAAAAGGTTTATTGTAGAAATTTGGAAGTAAAGTTCAGTTAGAAAAACGCCAGTGCCAGAGGTGGCCGCTGGGCGGGCAGGAACCCTTACATGGTCGGAAGTATACCATGTGTTGGGGGGAAGGGCTCCTGCAAGGAGAGCTCCAGCTTGGCTCTTTTATACCTAGAAGGGGATTATGAGCGATACCCCCAAGTTTTTGGCGGGCTTTTCAGATAGCTCATATCCAGTGGGGGCTGGGGGAAGTTGAGCTGATAGTGGGGGCTGGGCCCGGATATTCAAAGGGTACTTTTGACCAGGATTTGTGAATCAGGGTCAGCCATGGGAGTTGGGCAATTAGAAAGGAATCTTAAAGGGACATCAACTCCTATCAATTCCAGGATTAAATACAATCAGCATAATTTCTGGAAGACTTCTCCATATTTGGAAAATGTTTTATTAACTTAATTTAAAATGGAGCTATAGTATAACTAAATTAAAATTGCAAAATAAAATATACCTTATTGTCAAAAAGCAATTTTTTTTGCAAATTGCATGAAAAAAAAAACCTTCTCATTTCTATTGATATAAATCTAACATTTTTACCAACAATAAAAAAGGCTAAACTGGGAAAACATGCTATTAAAAGAGTAAATATAAATAGAGGGAAGCTGACCTTAACTCCACAAATACTTACCTTCAAATTTAGCCTTGGATATTAACTAATGAAATTAAAATAAAGTAAATACACATTAACAATGCATGCAATGGGCCTTACACTCTATAGCACATCCCCTGTGAGCATATTATAGTGACAACATATATTACTACATACAGGATATATACACAATTTATTTAATTAGAATGTACATACATATCCATAGTACAAAGCAATCAATCAAAAGCAATAAAAATGTCTATGTTAACAACTACTAGTTGCAATCAAATGAATATTAATAAGCCTTTAAATAAAATACAATTAAAATAAAACAAACAGCTAAAAGCAAAGGTAAGCAATGCAGAACAATAAAATGAATACAAAATGTAGTGAAATGAACACAACTAAAAAAAAAACCAAACATAAACACACTCAAATTTCAGTAATTTACATTCAAAACAATATATATGCAATTGCAAACAAGGTACTTTTCAGATGAGAAACTTTTAGCTATATCATCTTTAGGTTTGCCTGTAAGATCCTAACTCAACTTAGTGACTGATTTGATAGGCCTGATTCTTTTATCACTGACTAATACCTAACATCTTATATCAGAACTACTATTTGGTATGGGTTGATCACCAGTATTGCTGTATATTTTTGTGCTTACATCTGGGCTGATAGTTACATAAAATCAATATGATTGAGTCATATGGATTGAATCTATACTCTAGGAGTTTGGGACAGAAAAAAGTTATACAGGGCTTCAATTCTCCTGTACTGTAATAATACACACATTCTCTTCCAATGGATACATCACTAATTTTCAGTGTTCATATATTGGACAGTGTCTTTTTCTCAGTGCAATCCTAGGTAAATACACATAAGTTATGTCCATTTGCTCATTGAAAAATCCAGCTAATTCTATGGGCAATAGGTAATTGTGAAAAATATTGATAATGCCCCTCCATTCTTTGGTGAACATTGTGAACAGATAAATTGCCCAGTCTCTCAAGTCACCTCATGTGACTTAACTTTCCAATAATCTATACACTTGAAAATTCCTTGAGTTATGAAAGTATCACTTATCTTCCTCAGACATAGGAATCTGTTAGTATAATCCAAGGTATCTTGCACCTGTGGCATAATGTATTGGTCCATTTTTGTCTTTTTGTTTAAGTTGTTGTGTATCCCTATCTTTTCATTTTTCTTTAGGCACTACTACAGTGGGTTATGAATAAAAATTAATGGATTTTGCAATGGTATAGTTAAGTAGAAATTCTTTGAAATGGTTTCTGAGATCCTCCATCATAGACAGAGAAACATAAATATTTTTATAAATGGTTTGGAATCAGTTAGCTGGATTCTGTGAGTTGAATGATGAGTATATCATGCATCTTAATTCATTGAGCACATTCCAATCTACCTTTTCATTCTTGAAGTCCGAATAGTCACCAGTATCATACACCTGATGACTCATCATAGATTGGCTTCTGTGGTCTTTATTGGATCTTCTTGCCTCTCTCTACTTACAAGCCTCTGCACAATGTCCATGAATGTTCAAAACATACAGGTATTAGGTCCAAGATGGATGCTTGCAGTATTATGCTATAATTATGAAAATATCAGTTCAAATCAATGATGACACTCTAGCCAGTGTTGGGAGATCTAGATATAGGAGAAGGAGAATCTACTTTCCTTTTTTTTTCCTTTGTAAAATTTTCAGTTCGAAATTCTCTTTCTCTTTCCCTCTACTTTTCTATCCATAAGGCAAGAATGACGATACCCATTTTGCATATGAAGTCCTGAAAAGAAACACTATTTGCTATCTGCACAGTGAATCCATCTGTTTTCTTTATAGAGGTAGATAGCATTTTACAACATGAATTTTCCTAAATTGTTATAAATTGTTTTATTGATGAGAATAGTTGTCTAACAATTGGTTTTCATTACAATATTACTATTATTATGTACAATGTGTGGTTAGTTCCTTTTGATTTATTTTGCACCATTTCATGAAAGTCTTTCTCTCTCTCTCTCTCTCTCTCTCTCTCTCTCTCTCATCATTCCCATTATTATTTCTTATTGTGTGACTTGTTCAGTTGTATCTGATTCCTTGTGATCCCATTTAGGATTTTATTGGAAAAATAACTGGACTGTTTTACTATTTCCTTCTCTTGCTAATTTTACAGATGAAGAAACTGAGACTAATAGGGTGAAGTGACTTGCCCAGAATCTCACAACTAGTGATTATCTGAGGTCAGATTTGAACTCAGAAAGATGGGTCTTCATGACTAACCCCAGCTTTTGATATACTGCTCATTTCAAAAGTTTCCATCATGCTCATTTTCTATAACTTGGTTAGAAACTATCAAATTGATGATATCCTCTCAGTTTCTTTATCACCACAAAAAGAGCTATTATAAATATATTTGCACATATGGGCCTCTCAGTGGAGAGATTAGAGAACAGCAACTGCCTCTCAGGCTCCTTGTATCATCATCATCCTCTCACATGAAGAGATCTATTCTACAGGTCTGAGTTAGATCTCCAGCAGCTACTGGCAGGTGGCTTCCAAATCACAACTTTTCTTGGGTCTCTTTGCCATACAAATCTAGTAGTGGTAAGGCAAAGGTTATGCAGTTTTAAAGCCCTTTGAGCCTAGATACAAGTTGTTCTTCAGGATGGTTGAATCAGTTCACAATTCTAGCAACCATGTTTATTATCTTTTAGCATTTCTCATACAATATTGAATAATAATAGTGATAATGG
Organism: Sminthopsis crassicaudata; assembly: GCF_048593235.1. Taxonomy (NCBI): domain Eukaryota; kingdom Metazoa; phylum Chordata; class Mammalia; order Dasyuromorphia; family Dasyuridae; genus Sminthopsis; species Sminthopsis crassicaudata. The sequence continues at coordinate 550,761,902 of NC_133617.1, read as the reverse complement.
AAATTCTTGCATCATTTCAATCTTACTTGAAAGGCTTCTTAGTTAAGTTTTCAAATAATTTTTAATTTATACTACCAAGTCTCTTTATGAAATATAATTTTTATTCATTATTATCCAAAAAGAATGAATATTATTTTACAACTTTGCTCTTATTGGTTTTTGTGATATTTTTATGCTCATGGTAAATTTTTGTAAAGATGTTATGTACAGATAAGAAAAATAGAGAAGGAAACATTTTCTCTTCCCATTTGATTTTTTTTATTTTTATTTTATTTTGTAATTATAACTTTTTTTGACAGTACATATGCATGGGTAATTTTTTACAACATTATCCCTTGCACTTACTTCTATTCAGATTTTTTTCCCTTCCTCCCCCAGATGGCAAGCAGTCTTATATATGTTAAATATATTACAGTATATTCTAGATACAATTTATGTGTGTAGATCCGAATTTTTTGTTGCACAGGAAGAATTGGATTCAGAAGATAAAAATAACAGTTTACACTCATTTCCCAGTGTCCATTTGATTTTTTTTTTACAGATATCTGTCATATTTAACTTTTCTAAAATTCTGTTTATCTCCATTTATTTTTCATTTACTTTATATTAAATTTTATCTAGTTCTGATGGGAGGAACTTGCCTAGTTGCCAACTAGGATAGCTTTGTTGTTTTTCTATAATTCATTTAAGTTTTATTAAATAATTTGGATACTATACCATTTGTTATATATATAGTTTTAGTATTGGTATTAAACCATTGTTTATGGTGTCTTTTAGCAAGATATACTTTCCATGATTTCCTCTTTTAGTTAGGTCTGTTTATGTTGTTGCTTTGTCTGAAATCATGATTATCCCCCTACTTTTATTTTATCAGCTGAGCTGTATTATGTTCCAGCCCCTTATTTTTAGCTCTATATATGTCTTTCTGTTTCAAATGTGTCATTAATTGTTGTATTTTCATATGTTGCCTTCTTATATATTTTGCTGTTTCCATTTAAGAATAAGTTCATCATAATATCCGTAGTTATTGTTGCTAACTTTATATTGCCCCCATCTTATCCTCTTTTGTGTATCCATCCCTTTAAAAAACAAAACAAAACAAAACAAAACAAAACAAAAAAAAAAAACTATCCACTCCCCAAAAGTCTGTTTTGTTTCTGACTACTACATCCCTTAATCTGAACTCCCTTTTAACAAACTTTCCTTTTTTCTTAGCCATCTTGCTCCTACTTCCCTATTGGATAAGTTAGAGTTTGTGTAGAAAATTATTAATTAAAATTTGCCCATACCCAGAATGTCATTGGACCCTAATAACTTTCTAAAAATTCTGGAGTCAGGAGGTGTTTAGGAAGTAGTAACACTTCTGGTATGAGGGTTTGCCAAGAACTTTTTAGAACTGTTCGTGTATCTTTGGTGCCCTTCTGTCAAAAACACTTCAGAAGATTTTATTTACTGTTATTTATATATATTTTCTTGCCTGAGAAAGTGTAAAATACTTCAGAACTGCTATTTTATTTCTGTTTTTCAATAACTGGCATTTAAAATGAAGCTTGGCAAATAGTAGGCCCTTAATACATATTTTAATCCCAGATCTGTTATTTATTAACTTTGTGAACTTTAGTAAATTATTTTACTTTCTTGGACATGAATTTCCTTACCTGTAAGATGAACAGGGTGAGCTGTTTATCATATTAGAAAATACAGCATGAAACTTTGATGTGAGAGAGAACAGTACAATTATTTTATTGAAAGAAGGGAATGTAGTAATAACTAGCATTTATATATTGTTTTAAAGTTTGCAAGTAATTTACAAATATCATCTCCTTTGATATTCACAATAATTGTGAGGTAGGTGCTATTATTATTCTCATTTTACAAGTGAGGAACTGAAATAGAAAGAGAATATATAAATTGCTTAGGGTAAAATAGGTAGCCTGAGGCTATATTTGGACCAGTAATTTCCAGAGTTCCATTACATCATCTACCTGCCTTTGTTAGAAAAAAAAAACCAAATTATATATATATATATATATATATATATATATATATATATATATATATATATATATATATATATATATATATATATAACTCATGTTAAATGTAAAGTATAATTTCATGGATAGAACTAAAATACAGGATAAGAATACTGTTTTCCTGGATTGATGCAGTGTACACAGGGAGAAGGGTAGCTGGGAGGCATGGTGGACAGGGTGCCAAAATCAAGAAGACTGGTCTATTAGTTGTGTGACTCTGGACAAGTCATTAAGTCCTTTTGTCTCAGTTTCCTCATCTGTAAAATGAGCTGGAGAAAAAAAGGCAAACTATTCCAGTATCTTTGTCCCAAATGGTATCATGAAAAGTTAGATATTACTGAACTACAATAACTAAAGGGAAAAGAAAAGGGGGACACTTCTAATAATGTCTAGAAAATCATTGTTTATTAGTGATAAATCTACTTGTGTTGTAGGAAAATTTTCTTCACCTTGGCACATTATATCACTCTTCATTTGCTTGGGAACTGGGACACCAAATGGCCCAGTAACCTTTTCATAAACATAGAAAAAAAAGGAAGTACTATAAATATTCTCAGTGTCTGTCACTCAGCTAATAGACTATAATTGCTGTCACTTTCCTAATTGGAATAATGGGGATGTCCTCCTAAATATGGATCATATTCAGACAATCTTCAGACCAGATCTCTCCAAGGAAATAACATTCTGACAAGTGTTGTGGGCCAAGGATTCAGGAAACAATCTAAAAGTTCATCCTGCAGTTAATATATTTACCATGGTTGCCAGTTTTAATCTGTTTTATCTGAAGACACAGACATCTTACTGGAGATTATTCAAACTAAGAAAAAAAAAGTTACTTTGTACACTGGGGAAGTATTTTCCAAAGCTTTTAAGGAATTACTAAGCAGATAAATATTTTAATCTGCTTCTGCTGAGTAACTATTTAATGAAAAAAAAATTGGATTTCTGGAGGGAATTAAATAATACCATAAACTGTCATGTACTTCATCATATCCCTTATTTCACCTAGTTTTCTTGATAGTATATACATATATATATATATATATATATATATATATATATAACACACACACACACACACACACACACACATAGATATGGATAGAGCATTAGATTTGAACTCAGGGAGATCTGAGTTTAAGAATTGTCACTCAGCTCTTTTTTTTCATTTGTAATTTGAGGATAAAATTAGCACTTACCTCCCAGGATTGGATCAAATGAAATAGTAATTACAAAGTGTTTATCATTGTTTCTGTCACATTTTTTTAATACAAACACACACAAGTATGTATGTGCACATACACAGATATGTCTATATACACACATACCATTATACACATCTGTGTACATATATAGTTATTATTATTAAGAAAAGTAATACAGAAATGATTATTGCATGTGTTTCTGAGGATTCAGGGTAATGAGGGAAAACAAATGAGTCAAAGTCAACATGTTAATAACTCCATCTTTTAAGAAAATTGCTTCTGCAAAAACTGTCTTTGTGTTTGTTTTGAAATGGGATAAGAAAAAGAAAAAAGACAGACTTTGGGGTTTTAAAGCTTTAGACTATGGAACACTTTATAGAATATGCTTTGGTGCAAAAAGCTTTATTAAGTATCTAAAACAAACCTGGGAGAATACACTAAGAATCCATATTTCCAAAATGATAATGTTGATATTTTAAAATCTTCAATACACAGGTAAATTAATTGGCCATTAAAATACTTCTTTTATTCTATTCTTAACAGGCAGCAAGTTTGAAGAAAAATAAAAGTAAAAATTTGTGTAGCTCTTAAAGGTTATCAAGTATTTTTCTTGTATTGTCTCATTTGATCTTACAAACAAGGATTACAAGGTAATAATTAATCATTCTCCATGTTTTACAAATAAAAAAATAAGACTCAGGAATATAAAGAAGATTAAAGCAATAAACTAGTATAATTTCTAATCCCATTGGTATGGGGCTCTTTTTTATTGGTGGAGATGAAGGCTTTGCCTTACATGAGAGATAGGATGAAACTGGTAAGAGGTAAAAGGGTTCCAGTCTTTATCCATCACTCCTCATAAGCAGTCTCCTTTAGAGGACTTTACAAGGAGGTCTCTCACTTTGGGAATCTTTAAGGCGGGTACCTTTTTGGACTGGTCAAACTTCAAGTTTTTTTTTTTTTTTTGTTTTGTTTTTGTTTTTTTTTTTGTTTGCTTGTTTCCAAATTCAGAAGAGAAGATGGAGTAAGACAACTTCACCTAGAGTTGCTGATGTAAAAACTCTAGGGAGATTGATCAGTCTCCATCATGTCCCTTTTTCCATATTGCTACTTAAGACTTTGCAGGGATGATATTTAGGACCCTCCTTCCTAGTTGAACCAAGTTACCTCATTTCCAATGAAAGTTCCATCATTATTTATTTTCTGTATAAACTGAGGCAAACACTCTCTTGAAGGAATTCACAATTCATTGTTCTCCAAAAGGAAAGTGACCCAGAGAATGAAAAGTTCAGTTCTTGAAATTTAAATTCCCCTTTTCCATAAAGGGAAGAAACACAAAGGGGGATGATATCTGTAAAATTAAAGAGGTTTTTATTAAGCAAATAAGTAAAACTTACACATGTTGACTGCAGCTTTTGCTGACAGTTCACCAAGTAATGAATGGATAGAGTTTATATATCTTTTGAACACTTAGAAGATGATAACAAAGTCAAAGCTCCTGCATCCAAAGTTTCCAAGAAAAACAAGAATTGGTTTCATGCTATGGAAGAACTTAAAAGGAATTTTCACAATCAAGTAGGAGAAAGAGGAAAAATTAGGACAAAAATTGAGAGTGGTGCAAAAGGAAATACAAAAAGTTAATGAGAATGCCTTAAAATGCAAAATTGACCAAATGGGAAAAGCTCAATAAAACAAACAAACAAACAAACAAAAAAAACATAATTCCTTAAATTAGAATTGCACAGATGGAAGCTAATGACTTTATGAGAAATCAAGCAAATAACAGTAATAATTTAAGTTATATAAAACAAAACAAAAAATGAAAATGTAGAAAAAAAGTGAAATATATCATTGAAAAAACAACTGACCCAGAAAACAGAACCAGCAGAGATCATTTAAAAATTATTGGTTTGTCTGAAAAAAGACACATTATCTTTCAAGAGGAAAAGGAGAGAGAAAATAAAATAAATTTGGGGAAAATATCAATAATTACTTGCAAAAGTAATTTTGAAGTGAGTTTCTCTGATAAGGCTTCATTTCTCAGATATAGAGGGAACTGAATCAAATTTGTAAAAAAAAAAATAAGAGCCATGCCCCAATTGATAAATAATCAAAAGATATAATTTATACCCAAAGGGTTACAAATTCATGCATATACTTTGATCTAACAATATCACTAATAGACATGAATAACAAAAGATATTTTTTTAATAAAGAAAAAGGACCTATATGTACAAGAATATTTATATCGGCTCTCTTTTAAGGGCAAAAAATAAAAATTCAGGGATACCCATCAACTGGGGAATGACTGAATAAACTGTGGTACGATTATGATAGAATGTTATTTTTCTTTGGGAATTGATGGGAAAAATGCTCTCAAAAAAGCCCTGGAACATTCTTCGTGAACTCAAACGAAATGAAATGTACCATGTACAAAGTATTAGCGTTGTTCTGGGTTGATTAGCTAAAGACTTTGCTATTCTTACCACTACAATGATCTGTGACTACTCTATAAAGGATTTATGATGAAAAGTCCTATCTAAACTCAGAGAAAGAATTGATTGTGTCTAAATACAGATTGAAGCAAGAAAAATAAAAATTAAAAAAAAATATCAAGAACATCAACATCAAACCAAAGGAAGAAGGAAGAAGAAGAAAGAAGAAAGAAGAAGAAACAAGAAGGAAGGAGAAGAAAAGGAGCAAAAGAAGGAGGAGAGTTATAGAGACTCGAGGTATCTATTATTCAACAATTTGAGCCACATAATGACAGCCCTTGTTATATATGAGCATTCTCTATATGTAGGACTTCATTTCCCCATATTCTGGGACTCTGTCCATGGAATATAATTTTGGTCATTTTTGCAAGATAACAGATAAGTTTTAGACTAATTGATTTTTTTTTCATTCTTCTTTCTCTAAAAGTGGGGGTTTCCTGTGCTTCTTCACTATTTTAGTTTTTAAAGAACATCCCCCCCCCCCCCATTTGATAGAGTGCAAGGTCTGAAGTCAGGAAGACTCCTCTTCTGAGTTCAAATCCAGACTCGGACTTTAACTAGCCATGTGACCCTGGGCAGTTCACTTAACCTATTTGTCTTAGTTTGTTCATCTAAAAAATAAATTGTAAAAGGAAATGGCAAACCAGTACCTTTGCCAATAAAACCCCAATAGATTCGCAAAGAGACAGGACTAAACAACAACACTTGACTACGCTTTAAATACAAATCGCTCAAGTTTTTATTGAACAGTCTATAAAAGTCTTAGATCTTGAAATGAGTTTAAATGCCAACTGTTTTCTATCAATAACCTGTTTTACATTTTGTACTTATAACGAATGAATTTTCTAGAAACTTGTCAGATATTCTCACTCCAAGCTTTTCTAGTAATGACTTCTAAGACCATCTATTTTTGTCTCACTTTCCCCCTAGCATTGAGACCTGGAAATGTCCTTGAATTAGAAGGAAAATTTTGGTATTTTCCTATGATCATTTCTGTTTTAAAAGCAAAATTTTGTCTTCTCATTCAGGATAACATTTTTGTTTGTATTTTACTTCTTTTATTGTTCTCTTCATAGGAAGCACATTTTCTTATAGATCCACAGATAATTTTATTTCTTTCTGTTTTTAACTTGCAATTTTTCTCAACATATTTTTTGTTGTTGTTGTTGTTGTTGTTGTTGTTATTGTTGTTTGGTCCTGTAACTGAACCCATCCTGTTCCCTTCGATAACTTTATCACACCCATAAAGGGAGGCCACATTCTGAGACTATTATTTTGTCAGCATGACCAAGGCTTGCTCAACCTAAATTATCCTGCAAATAAGGGAGCCTTCCTTCTTTCCCTACAATCTTTGTGACCAAAGCCGTCTCATCATCCTGTATTGGCATGCCCTTCTTGGCGTTCCATAAGTACAATTATATCTTACAGCTGGTATAGACAAACTATAGATGTGTTCTACTAGGACTCTCTCTAACTTCCTTCCACTTCTCTATGCCCTTACTTCCCCTCTTCTCCTCCTCTCTCATTCGCAGTGTTGCTAGATCAACCTGATCAGCCCTTTTATCCTTTTTATGACAGTAAAGGGACTCCTTGTGGCTACAATAATTGTGAATTTTCATATTGACATTTTCCAAACCATTCTCCCTGGTGTTTTATCACTTATCTTGGCATTATTTTATGGTTATGTAATTTCAGCATTTGTTGATGCGCTATATTTATTAAAAATCTGAATGTTATTGAATACATAATTATTTGTTAGATGTTAATATATGACAGTCAGTGGTACTGTTTTCATGATTTGAATTCATGTTTTTGCTGTATGATATTATTAAACTCAGCATATTAATCCATTGCTTATGTAGCACTGAACACTTGTTAATTGCGCAAATATTTGTGTATTGATGTGGGCACGCCTGTACCAATCTCTTGAAAAAATGACAGGATTCAAAAAAAGATAGGGAGCACTATTTTGCTTTTAAAGTTGAAAAATTATATTAGACTTTAAAGATAAGAATATTTTAAAAATTTGGTCAGAAAAGTGAAAGGAATAGAAGAGTATATGATTAAAGACACAAATTAAAGTGGGCTCGGTGGCCGCGAAGCGCAGCCGTGACGCTGAGAGGTGCGGCACACGCGGCGGGGGCTGGGGGCGCCACGGCTGCAGGAACAACATGGCGCCGGCCAGCGGGGGCCGAGGCCTGGGCCCGGGCCTGGCGGAAGGACAGGCCCGAGGGCGCCTCCTCCTGGCGGTGCTGGGGATGCTGCTGTGGGTCCGGGGTACTTGGGGCCAGGAGCAGTCCAAAATCTTTGGCATGAGGCTGGATACCTGCAACCGTACGTGCGGGATCAACTCGGATGGCATTCTCTACGTCACCGAGGGCAGCATGGTGAGGCTGAGGCTGTATGGCATCCACCTGGACGACTACTCCCTGGGCCACATCACCTTCACCGAGCTGGAGACCATGCAGGAAATCTACGAGACCAACGTCTGCACCGGGATCTCCAGGGACCTGCTGTTCCACAAAATCATCAACGTGAGCAGGGACAACTCCATCATGCTGCTGCTCATGGAAAGCAAGTACCTGAGGAGGAATGAGAACTCGAGGCTCTACGCCCTGTGCACCTGGGCCGAGGGCCAGTGGCTGAGGTGGCCCGGGACGGACACCCTGCTCTTCCTCATGGAGAGTGAGAAAAGGATAATGCCCCTCTGGCTGAACATCCTGCTTCTGCTGGTGCTGCTGGTGCTCTCGGGCATCTTCTCAGGCCTCAACCTCGGCCTCATGGCCCTGAACCCCATGGAGCTAAGGATTGTACAGCAGTGCGGCAGGGAGAAGGAAAGGAGGTACGCCCGAAAAATCGAGCCCGTTCGAAGGAAGGGCAACTACCTGCTGTGTTCCCTGCTCCTGGGCAACGTGCTGGTCAACACCTCCCTCACCATCCTTCTGGACTACCTGATGGGCTCGGGCGTGGTGGCCGTGGCCTCCTCCACCATCGGCATCGTCATCTTTGGGGAGATCGTGCCCCAGGCCTTCTGCTCCCGCCACAGCCTGGCCGTGGGCGCCAACACACTCAACATCACCAAGCTGTTCATGATCCTCACTTTCCCCGTAAGTTACCCCATCAGCAAGGTGCTGGATAACCTTCTCGGCCAGGAGATCGGCACCATCTACAACAGGGAAAGGCTGCTGGAGATGCTAAAGGTGACAGAGCCCTACAACGACCTGGTCAAAACGGAGCTCAACATGATCCAGGGAGCCCTGGAGCTCAGGACCAAAGCGGTGGAGGACGTCATGACCCAGCTCCACGACTGCTTCATGATCAGAAGCGATGCCATCCTGGACTTCAACACCATGTCAGAGATCATGGAAAGCGGCTACACGCGCATCCCCGTGTACCAGGAGGAGCAGTCCAACATTGTGGATATCCTCTACGTCAAGGACCTGGCCTTCGTGGACCCGGACGACTGCACGCCTCTGAAAACCATCACTCGCTTCTACAACCACCCCGTTCACTTTGTCTTCCACGACACCAAGCTGGACGCCATGCTAGAGGAGTTCAAGAAGGGAAAGTCGCATCTGGCCATAGTGCAGAAGGTGAACAGTGAGGGTGAGGGGGACCCTTTTTATGAAGTCCTGGGATTGGTGACTCTGGAGGATGTCATTGAAGAGATCATCAAATCGGAGATCCTGGATGAGTCCGACTTGTACTATGACAACCGAAGCCGAAAACGGGTGAGCAACCAAAAGAACAAGCGGGATTTCTCCGCCTTCAAGGACAGTGAGTTGGAAGTGAAAATCACGCCTCAGCTGCTTCTGGCCGCTCATCGATTCCTGGCCACGGAGTTGCCCCTATTCAACCCTTCAATCATATCTGAAAAGATCCTCCTTCGTTTGCTGAAGTACCCAGATGTCATTCAAGAGCTAAAGTTTGATGAAAGCCATAAATTTGCTCCCGATCATTACCTTTATGTTCGGAACAAAGCCGCTGACTACTTCATCCTCATATTACAGGGAAAGGTGGAAGTGGAAGCTGGCAAGGAGAACATGAAGTTTGAGACGGGTGCATTCTCCTACTACGGGATCATGGCGCTTACGTCCCAGCTTACCACGGGAACTTCTGGACCTGATTCAGACCTACAAGAAAGAACTGGTGGCTTGGGTGGAAAAGATGGGAACGTCGGGGACCGCTCAGTGTCCTACCCAAGCAGCCCCAGCCATTCACCTTCTGTCAACTATCAAGAGCACACGGATAATTTGACTGCCAGTGTGTCCCCCACTGCCACCAATAACTCACCAACCCAGTATGTCTCAGACTTCAGTGTCCGGGCTCTTACAGATCTGCAGTATGTGAAGATCACACGGCAGCAATACCAGAATGGCTTGATAGCCTCAAAAATGGAGAACAGCCCCCAGACTCCTGTAGACAACCTCACTCCTGAAGGCATATTGCCAGAGAAGGTGGAGGTGCAGGTGACTGATGAGACTACAGACCTCAATGAGCAAAATTCTCTCCCGGACCAAACCACAGAGAACTCCCCTGAGAGCCCCATGTGATAGGGAGGCCCGGCCCCCTATCAATCCCTTGGGGCCTCCCTAGTGGGCTCACATCCACAGAGGGAGCAGAGCAAACAGGGGACCATGGCTCCGACCACCCCCTTGATAACCTGTCTGGCTCTCCAAACAGATGTTCCCCAGCTTGTTTTAGGCAAGGAGGAGGCTTTGCCCTTCCATAGGGAGCCTTAGCAGAATTTCCCAGGGGATAGCAGTTTCCTGGAATTTCTGTAGGACTGCCTGGCTCCCTGGAACAATTGGGAAGGGGCAAGGATTTTTTTTTTAACTGAGAGGATTTCTAAAGAAAGCTCATTGCTGCTCTTTCTAAATTTCACTTTGGGGATAGGGTTGGGTTAATAATGGAGTTAGGAGTTTTTATTAAATTTTTAAATGAAAAAGTTGGGGTACTGCCTCATCTGAGGTATCTCCCCCAGGAAGCAATAGCCATAATCCCCTTCCCTTTAGCAGGAGCCGCTAGCTTATTTTCCCTGACTCAGGGATCCCCACCTGCCTCCTGCCCAGGCCTTCTTGATGGATCACATCCTAGAGGCTTGTTACAGAAAGAATATGATACCCTATGTATCAGGCAAGAAACTTAATATCTTTAGATATTATTACCTAGCATTTGACTGAGGGATTACTCCTGAGAACTGGGGAAGATGAGTACTTCTGAATGGTCAACATTTGCCATCTGATTGCATCTTTGACCAAGGATGCAATAAATGGAGTTATGGAGGGGAGCTTCTGCAAAGTCAGGGTCCAGAATCTTCCTGAATCCTCCTGAATCCAGAACTCCTTGAGTTGTACAGAATGGCTCCATGGTATATTGTTAAACTGGGCCATAACTCTTTCATTCCTTCTGATTACATAGCTCCCCTGCAACTACCTTTTACACTGACCCCCTTATGATGAGAACTGAAAATATGAGGGTCCAGAGTCATTAATATCTGCCCCTCTCCTTTCTTGAACCAAAGTCATTGGCCTAATGGGAAGAACAGAGATTGTTCAGGGGTATTTGTTTTGCAGACAAGTTCTTTAGAAGCCAAGTCAAAGAGAGACTCCTAACCTGGGAGAAGCCATCTAAGATTTCAATATTCCCTATTTTCAAACCAGGTTTATCTTTCTACCAGGGCAAACCCCCCAGTTTTCCCTCTAAGGATTAGAGATGAGAACTGTGAGATGGATGAGCTGCCCTTTTTGGTTACACTGCAACAGAAGGTTGCTCTTCCTTGCTCAACAGCTTCTGCATTTCCTTCAGAGAGGGAATTGTACCATCTACAAAGCCCTGTTTGGATATTCTTGTTCTAAGACAATCATCCTGAATTCCATGAATGTTATTAATGGTACTGTAACTCTGGTTATGCTCATTACCTATTGTTCAAGAGGAACAAAGAGCCAGAACCCAAGAACCATATGGAAAGTAGAAACACCTACTGAGGTTATTTGTTTATTCCTTTTCCCAACCAACAGAGTCCTACCCTCAGGTACTCTGTTCTCCAGATGCCTAAAGAATCCCATCTCTTGAGACCAACAAATATTTTGTGTCAAGGGATGCCTACCCCTTTTTTGATCATTTAAAAACAAAGGGGGCATGGTTTTCCCCAGTTTTGCATCATTCATTGTCCTGCTAGAGTAAATTACCTCCATAAATTCGCAATACCAGACCCTTCGTGGGGAAATACCACCTTAATTCTCCAGAGGTAACTGTGACCATCCTCAATCAGGAAGTGATAGACTTGAATTCTTGTGAGATCTGTTAGAGTGCAAAGGGAATCCTATGGTTTAACCAGGGTAAGCAAAATTCATTGGTCTGAACCAAATAGATGTGTGTTGAATAAAATGAAGCAGATCACATACACTTCTATACCTACCTCTTTTTAAACATATGATTACTACCAACAGATGCTCCTTATTCCCAACTTCTGGACAATATATTCTTGCTGATGGTCAGGCAGCATTCCCAAATGTTTCTGGTCAAAAAACTCCTCTTTCTACTGGAGGAAGGAGGAACTTTCCAACTTCCCACGACCTCACCTTGCCTTTTCTTTTATGCACTTTATTCCTGGGCCTGAATTACATACTGGACTTGTCCTTTTTTTGCTACTTCCCACAAACTGAAAGCGACCTTCATAGACAGCATCCAAATGCAATAGACAAATTGCAAATAACTCCTATTTATTTTGTGCGAGATTTTAATTTGTATATTTTTGTGATTTTTTTTTTTTTTTTTTTGCCATTGTTATGACTTTGACTCTCAGGAAGTTTTGCTGTTTCATTTTGAGTCTGTGTCTTTTGTCACAAAGCTGATAATATTTGCTAAACAAGATATGGGATTTATTTTGATTAGGAATAAAAATGAAATATCTGCATAAAATAAAATAAAATAAGGACACATTAAGTCAGGTAAAAAAGCTCAGGAAGTTTCTTTAATTTAGTCTGAGAATTCTGACTTTGAAGATATATCTGAGGGACTGATAGTAGAAAGTAAGTCCCAGAAATTTCAGACTTCTGCATCTAAGAATGAGAAATTGCTTAAAGGACTAGAATCCATTCTAATCAAAGGAGCAATGTCTACAGAGGGATTAAATATTACAATTTTAAAATATTATAAATATTGCAATCATACCTGATTATATCCACCTTATCCATGAATAAGACAGAAACCTTATCCGCTGTGGTATGTGGTATAATGTGGTATTACCTGAAATCTGGGATTTCCTTTGAAAAAGAATCATGTTGGTATACTTAGAGAACCCCAGAGATTCTAATAAAAAGTTATTAGAAATAATCCACGACTTTAGCAAAGTTGTAGGATATAAAATAAATCCACATAAATCCTCAGCATTTTTATACATCACCAACAAAATCCAACAGCAAGAGATACAAAAAGAAATCCCATTCAAAATAACTGTCTATAGTATAAAATATTTGGGAATCTAGCTACCAAAGGAAAGTCAGGAATTATATGAGCAAAATTACAAAACACTTGCCACAAAAATAAAGTCAGATTTAAATAATTGGAAAGACATTAAGTGCTCTTGGATAGGCTGAGTGAATATAATAAAGATGACAATACTCCCTAAACTAATCTATTTATTTAGTGCTATACTAATCAGAGTCCCAAGAAACTATTTTAATGATCTAAAAAAAATAACAAAATTCATATGGAAGAACAAAGGGTTGAGAATTTCAAAGGAATAAATGAAAAAAAAATCAAATAAAGGGGGCATAGCTGTACCTGATCTAAAGCTATATTACAAAGCAGCAGTCACCAAAACCATTTGGTATTGGCTAAGAAATAGATTAGTTGATTAGTGGAATAAGGTAGGTTCACTGGACAAAATAATGAACAACTTTAGCAATCTAGTGTTTGACAAACCCAAAGATCCTAACTTTTGGGATAAGAATTCATTATTTGACAAAAACTGCTGGGAAAACTGGAAATAAGTATGGCAGAAATTAGGCATGGACCCACACTTAACACCACATATCAAGATAAGATCAAAATGGGTCCAAGATTTAGGCATAAAGAACGAGATCATAAATAAATTAGAGGAACATAGGATAGTTTACCTCTCAGACTTGTGGAGGAGGAAGGAATTTGTGACCAAAGGAGAACTAGAGATCATTATTGATCACAAAATAGAAAATTTTGATTACATCAAATTAAAAATCTTTTGTACAAACAAAACTAATGGAAACAAGATTAGAAGGGAAGTAACAAATTGGGAAAACATTTTTACATTTAAAGGTTCCGATAAAGGCTTCATCTCCAAAATATACAGAGAATTGACTCTAATTTGTAAGAAATCAAGCCATTCTCCAATTGATAAATGGTCAAAGTTTATGAACAATTTTCAGATGATGAAATTGAAACTATTTCCACTCATATGAAAGAGTGTTCCAAATCACTATTGATCAGAGAAATGCAAATTAAGACAACTCTGAGATACCATTACATACCTATCAGATTGGCTAAGATGACAGGAACAAATAATGATGAATGTTGGAGGGGATGTGGGAAAACTGGGACACTGATACATTGTTGGTGGAGTTCTGAAAGAATATATTCTGGAGAGCAATCTGGAATTATGCCCAAAAAGTTATCAAACTGTGCATATCCTTTGATCCAGCAGGGCTACTACTGGGCTTATATCCCAAAGAAATACTAAAGAAGGAAAAGGGACCTGTATGTGCCTAAATGTTTGTGGCAGCCCTTTTTGTAATGGCTAGAAACTGGAAAATGAATGGATGTCCATCAATTGGAGAATGGTTGGGTAAATTATGGTATATGAATGTTATGGAATATTATTATTCTGTAAGAAATGGCCAACAGGATGAATACAGAGAGGCTTGGAGAGACTTACATGAACTGATGCTGAGTGAAATGAGCAGAAGCAGGAGATCAATATACACTTCAACAACAATAGTGTATGAAGATGTATTCTGATGGAAATGAATATCTTCAACAAAGAGAAGATCTAATTCAGTTCCAATTGATGGATAGAATCTTCTACACCCAGAGAAGGAATACTGACTGGGAGATGAGGGTAAACTGTTTGCATTTTTGTTTTTCTTCCCAGATTATTTTTGCCTTCTTCCTGTACAACAAGAAATTCGGTTCTGCACACATATATTATATCTAGGATATACTATAACACATTTAACATGTATGGGACTGCCTGCCATCTAGGGGAGGGGGTGGATAGAAGGAGGGAAAATTCGGAATAGATGTGTGTGCAAGGGATAATGTTGTAAAAAATTACCCATGCATATGTACTGTCAAAAAATATAATTATAAAATTAATAAAAAATGTAAAAAAAAAAGAAACTGGGCTTAGAGGTAATTTTTATTTTGTGAAAGTTTGAACTGGTAAATTTCCAACTTTGAAATTATTTTGATTATGTAATATTTGAATTGTTTTTATTATTAATTTTATTAAACAATTCTTTAAAATCAGTGATGTTCTAGGGTTAAAAAAAATAAAAACAATCATGTCTCCCAGAACAATAATACCGGAGGATTTGGATTAGATAAACAAGAGTGAGTTTGGGACCCCAGAACCATAGAGTTTGAGACCCTAGAAGGCCTCTAAGAGAAACAAGGTGATCATACTGTCAGGGAGGCAGTTGCAAAAGCACTGAATACCTTCATAGGGAAAAGTTCAGATGCTACCTGACAAAAGTTGTAAATGAACTTCAGATTTTTGAGAGGAGAGATCTAAAGACTTCTATGCTAATTTTGTTTCTCATACTATGCAGGAAAAACCAAACAAACAAACAAACAAAAAAAAACACATTTTGAATTCCTCGTCCACATTTAGAGACTGATATAAATAGCTTCTACGGACACTAAGAATGAAAAAAAAAAATCCAAGTCAGGTTTTTGTACAATGACTTTTTTTTTTGTTTTTTGTTTTTTGTTTTTTGCTGAAACAATTGGAGTTAAGTGACTTGCCCAGCTAGAAAGGATTAAGTGTCTGAAGCTAGATGTAAACTCAGGTCCTCCTGAAGCCAGGGCTGCTGTTCTATCCACCGTGCCATCTAGCTACCCTTGTACAATGACATTCATGTAACAATTATCATCATGAACTATACAGACATGAAACAAACAAACAAACAAAAAACCCCATAATAACTGAGAATCTGGACTACAATGCTATCCTGGATAGTGGATCTCAAGTTACCATTATTTAAAAAAAAAATTATGACTGTGGTTTGTGAATAATAAAGATGATCCTTACCTGGGATACATCGAAGAATCCTGCAAAAGTTGTTGACATCAACCATGACATTGAAGGGCAGAGCTAAGATGATAAAGAGAATTTTTGCTAAGCTGTTCCCCTCATCCCTAGATTTGTTTTCTAATTCATGTGGGAGCACTTGCAGTTGCACAGGAGTAGGGGGCCTTATATGAATATGGGTCACAGTTCCAGGTTGGAGAAGAAAAGATATGTTTTCTCAGGAACAGAAGCCCCACCTGCGTAAGTATCAAAATATAGAAAAGGAAGCCATTGACCACACTTGAAAATACCAAAAAACTTACAGGCCTCTATTAAATAACCATGGAAAGAGTAGGACATAAACATCTGAAGCTCAGAATAGTTACTCCACTCCTCCAGAGCCCAACTCTGATTTAAAAAAAAATCAAGGAATACTCTAGAAAATGAGAAAATTATCATAAGAAGCTACTACCATAGGGAAATCCAAGACAAAACCAAGAAGAAGACAATTACATGAGAACATCTACAAGTATAATCTTAAAGAAAAATCAGATTGTACAAGAGACAAACAAAAATTCCTACTTTAGGTAAATTTTAAAAAGAGAGTTAAATTAATAAAAGAGAGATTTTTGAAATCAAATGAAAATGTTAGAGAAAAGAATTTGGAAAATAAATGAAAGCAACATAATAAAATAATGAAAAATAATTAACAGATTAGAAAAAGAAGCAAAAAAATGAAGAAAATAAATCTTTAAAAGTCAGAATTTCCTAAATGATAAGAGGAGAACAACATCTCACTAAAAATATAATTTCGTAAAAGTTAGAATTGGGAAAAAGGAAGGTAGTGATTGCATGAGACCCCAAGAAACAGCAATAAAAGTAAAAAGAATGGAAAAAATCAAGTGTAAAATCAGAAAAGCAAATGACCTGAAAAACATTTAGAAGAGATAAGAATTATCTGAGTATATGAAAGTCATGATTTTTTAAAAAGAGCTTAAACATCATATTTCTTGAAATATAAAGTATAATAATTCAGATTTGTAAGACTCAGAGGACAAAATAAAAATTAAAATTATCAATTGATTGTATCATAAAAGATATCCCAAAATGAAAAATTCTAGGAATATCATAGTCAAATTTCAGAGCTACCATATTAAGGAGAAAATATTGCAGTCAGTCAGAGAGAAATCATTCAAATATCATGGAACCACAGCCATGATCATACAAGAATAGCAGCTACCATTTTAAAGGAAGAGAGGGCTTGGGATGTGATATTCCAGAATGCAAAGGAGTTATGACTATAATCAAAAATAATCTAGGGGCAGCTAGATGACAGAGCTAGTGGACAGAGCCTGAAGTCAGGGACCTGAGTTCAAATATGATCTCAGACATTTAACACTTCTTAGCTGTGTGACCCTGGGCAAGTCACTTAACCCCAAGTGCCTCAGCAAAAAAATCAAATCAAATAAAAATAAATATAAATATAAAAAAAAATAACAGTCTACCCAAGAAAAAATATAATTGTTCATGGGAAATTATTTATATAACACTTCCAAACACTCTTTATGAAAAGAGAAAACTTGACCTTCAAACAAAAGGCTTATGAGAAGCACAAAAAATGTAAACATGAGTGAAAGGTATGGAATGACTGCTCCTGCTTCAAGTATCCTGCATCTGGGTGGTACACTGCATAGAAAGCCAGTCCTGAACTCAGGAAGACTCATTTTCTAGCTGTATTACCACAAGCAGGTTAATCATTCCTATTTGCTTCAATTTCCTTATCAAAAAATCATTCACCACCTCTTCTTCTATGTTAATAATTTAAATAGTTTAACTTTGGTAGTTTACCTTGATGCCATTTTTGTCCTTGAAGATATTTACAAACATTGCTGGAAACATCATGCTAAAAAGCATGGGACCACAGATCCCACTATCACTCCCCTGATAACTAGGAAAGTGTGAAAATGTCCATTATCCAGAAAGCTTACAAGCACACCATCACGAAATTGGTACACAAGACTGATGAACTTCTCTAGTTAACCAAACTTGGCAATGATCTTTCATTGGACCTCATCAATGTCAGTTATCAAAAATCTTGTCCAGGGTGACAACATTGTGTTTTGCTCCTAGCATTTCTCCTTCAGTTTTCTAGCAGCAAACACCATGTCTTCATTCTTCAGCCCTTTCTAAAGCCACACTGAACATCTTCCAGGTGAAGGATCAGCCAATTAAGGATCTTACGAGAATCTATTCAGTAATGACTAAGAGAGAGACATTCTCTCTCCTGTGAATGATACAGGACAACTTATTTCAATTTCCTTTATTTCATTTCATTCATTCCATGATTATTTATTAATTTCCATTTAACTTATTCTCATTTATTTGTGACAGCCCTTTTGATCTCTTGGGGCTAACTTCATATTGCCATAAAGCCTGGAAGATTTCAGTCAGCTTATGTAGGAGCAAAGGGATCCTTTTTGTA
Organism: Sminthopsis crassicaudata; assembly: GCF_048593235.1. Taxonomy (NCBI): domain Eukaryota; kingdom Metazoa; phylum Chordata; class Mammalia; order Dasyuromorphia; family Dasyuridae; genus Sminthopsis; species Sminthopsis crassicaudata. The sequence goes on along the minus strand of NC_133617.1, from coordinate 550,743,411 downwards.
GATCTCTGATGGAATGGAATCTGCCTCTGGTTCTTTGCCACACATGGGGAGCTTACTAGCATTCAAAACCTCTTGTTCATTTGGAAGTTTATTTAGAGAACAATTGACTGCAATCTGAGGCATATGGTCAGTGGCTTCAGCATTGGTTAAATCTTTCCAGTTTCCTTGGAAACTTCATGGAAGAATTCAGTCTACCTCTCCATGATCATATCTTATCACTGATCAATAGTGCTCCATCAGCACTAAGTACTTGAAATGTCCCAGTGGTCTTGTGCCCAAAAATGGTGCTTAGGACACTTTACAAATGCTTTGAATTGTTACTATCAGTTTCATCTGCCTTTTTACAGAGGCAAGAATTCTTCATCTCTCTAATCTTTACTTCAGTTTTGATGAATTTAGGAAGTACCTTTTTATAGATGGCTGAATTGCCATGCTAGTAAACCTCAAGTTCTTGTTTTTCATTGATTAGTTTCTCAATTTCTTCATCATTTTTGTCAAATCCATCCTGATATTTTAAAGTGCATTGGCCCAGATAACCATTACTTTTGCTGACTGAAGAGATCAGGGAAAGTCTGTTGTAATAGAAAGTTTTTGATTGGAGGCATGACGGGATCTAGTGATCCAAAAAAAACAGGTACAGAGAAATTCATTTCAGACATGGGAAAGTCTGATGAAGGATCAAAATGTCAGTTGGGCCATGATATTTCACATATGTGGAGAAAAAGCAGCTATTGCTGGGTGAGAAATGGAATATATGAAGGAAAAAGTTTGGAAAAGTAGACTGCTGCCAGATTGCAAAGGGCTTAAATGTCACATAGAAGACTATATTTTATCTTAGAAGCAATAGGGATTTCTTAAAGTTTCTTAAGCAGGGGAATACTCTGGTCAGATTTATCTGACAAAGATGAAATCAGTAGCTGTCTTTCTCTTTCATTCAGTTCAGCAAGAGATGATGAAGGCCAGAACCAGGGAGATTTTTGAGTAGAGGGAAAGCTGTATATGCAAACTATTGTTGACATCTGGACAACAATACTTACCAAATGATTGGATTTGGTGGAGAGGGGTAGGGACAGAGGGAGAATAAAGAAAAGAAAAAGAAATACTAGAGATCTTGGGTAACTTAATGGATGGTATTGAAATCTTAACAGTTCTTTAAGGTTTGATTTAAATGCCAAAATCTGATGTTTTTCCAGATTTTTTTCCAATTAGATATTTTGTGCTCCACTTTGTAATCTTTGTATTTTAAAGGTATTTACCTCAAAGTATTTCACACTGTAGCTGTTTGTGTGCTTGTCTTGTTTGTTTTTCAGTATATAAGCTGTGAGGGCAGGCATATTTATAGAAGTGAACTGAATTGAATTGGCTTCCTAGTGCTCTTCTATTCTTCCTGAACATATTTGGGTTAATCTTCCTGAAATGCAATTTTTCATCATATTATATGCTTTTGTGTAAAATACTTCAATGTGTCATCATGCCTATAGAATAAAATCTAAATTCCCTCTATATCTGGCCATTTGATGGCTGCCAAGTAGAAGTAAATGTTACTTTAGGTCCCTCTTTCTGTCATCACTATAATCACATTAGTTTTAGTTTTGATATAGCATTTATTTCTATGAAAGAATTCTGCTCCTTGATGCAGCATGTTTTAAATATAATTATTTGTGAATGCTTAGGAAAGGAATCAGTGATCAGTAAGAGTTAACATGAGTTCATCAAAAATTCATAATGCCAGACTAATATTATTTACCACTTTAATAGAATGGCCAGATCAGTGGGAGGGGGGAATTCCATTGATGTAGTACATCTTGTGGGGCAAAAAGGAAATGATTATTATTGTTGATAAGAGTTGATGAAAGTAAGTTAAGAAAAACATTGAAAGGCATAAAATTTTGCAAAGTACAACTAAGTACAATCATGATAATAATAGAAAAATTACTGACATTTATATAATGTTTTAAATTCTGCTTTGTATTTTTAAACATATATTTTTTCTTAATTTTATCCTCATAATATACTTCTAAGATAGGTGGTATCATTATTCTTATTTTGTTGCTAAGTAAACTGAGACTGAAAAGACTTTAAATAATTTATTTGGGTGACATTAAGCTGGTAAATTTGATTTGAATTCAGATCTTCCTGATGGGTAATTCAGTTCTTTTCCATTCTACATAGGTACACTCTAATGTTCTGGTTAACTTTCTGGAGGTCTCGGGACCAGCCTTGGTTTCAGCAGAATAATCACCACTAGAACAGTGGGGAATAAAGTCCAAAGTCTTTATTATCTCCTTCATAGTCTATCTTTTTCACCTGGGGCTGGGGTGGCTTTCTGAAGGACCTTCAGTGGATGAATGCAGGAGGCAGGAGAGATACCAGTATGGTGGGAGATGGAATGTGTCTCTTCCAGTTCTTGTTGGCTGTTATATACATTATTGTAATTACATCATTACAGCATACTGATTATGTGTGAACTTAGAGAACTATTATATCAACATGCTAAATACTAAGTATATATGTAAACTAGAAAACCATTGTCTCATCAATTCCTCTAGGTCAACACCTTGTTTCAAGTATAGGTCCCCAGGTTCTGGTTCTCTACAGTACACTATTGACTAAACCATTGCAAATGGAAAGAATAATAAGAAAAAAAAGAAATTGAAAACTGTTCAATTATAATGGCTCCAGGAAAGATATTAAAAACAAACAAACAAAAAAACAAAATAAAATATCCTTTTCTCCCTTCTTTGTAATGTTGGAGGAAAATGAGTATGGAATATTTTATAAACTACCAGACTGTGTATGATAAGTTGATTGCTTTTTCTAAATTACTTTTCTTTTATTATTTTACTTCTTCTTCAAAATAAAGAATTTCTTAGTGGGCAGTAATACATTCAGAAATAATAATTATGTAAAATAAATAGTAATAAAAAGTAATTTTAAAATTATTATGCTAGGATTTAACAAAGACATACAATAAAATTTCCCCAGATATCCTTGTGAAGATATAGAATTTATAAGCAAGCACAAAATGGACTTTTATCATCCTTTCTAATTCTAGTGAGAAATGAAGTCTCAGGGTTGTTTTTATTTAAGGTTCTATTATTAGAGATTAGGAGTATTATGGGAAAAATATCTTCTTTTTGAGTTCTTGTGGTGGGTAAATGCTGACAAATCTGTATTTACCATAATGTAGAAATTAAGGAGGTACAAACTTGGGTCTTATTATTATGCTCAAGCACAAGTTCAGGCCTCAAAGAAAACCTGAACAATTATGCAAATTCTGCCAAAGTGTCTTATAGGAAAAATTACTTCAGAAAAATAATTCATTTATCTATTGTAATCCTGTACATTTCTCTTAGGCCACAAAAAAGAGATGGGTGCATAATCCCCTACTTCCTTCAATGTCATAAAAGTTGAACAATCTTATTTAAAGAGTCAAGATACCATACATCACAAAAAGAAAAAAGAAAAAAAACAAAGAAAAAAAACAAAACTCCAGCAACTAAACTCTAACCAAGTAAACCAAGTCAAATGAAAATTAAGCTACATTTAGAGACTTTACAAAAAGAAGAGGATTTAGGTATCACAAAGTAGTCAGAGATAGTTAAGAGTCTTAACTCTAACTTCTTATCTAAGGAATGTTTAAGGCTTTAAGCAAAGTTTCAAATGCCTTGAGACAGGTTTTGGTCAGAGAAATGAATATTAACCAAAAAGTTCAGAAGAAATGGCCCTGAATCCTACTAACAAAAAGGAAAATAAAAAAAAATCTCATAATTTGTAGTTCTTATTTTTAAAATTTGTGTTTATATCTTTTGACTATTATTTAATCTTAGCCTCTTGGTTTTATACATTTTTGTTGGTTCTATGTGTATAATAGTTTTGGATATTAGATCTGGACCAGAAATATTTGATGCTAACATTCTTGTTTCCAAATTGAAAGAAATCTATTCTTTTTTAAATCAAGCAACACTGTTTCTGTAAAAAAGCTTTTGAATTTTAGAATTTCAAAGCTATCTAATTAATATATTGTAATATCCTTCATCCCATTCTTTTTGGAATTCTCACCTTCTTCAAACCAAACCATTTACATTTCTTTATCATTTTAAGGTTTTAACTGTACTTTGATTATTAAAAAAGATTTTAACTCCTAATTTTTTAAAAAAAATCAATCTATGTGCAGTGAAATTTGATAAAATGTTTCATTTCATTATGTATGTGTAATTTTTATGTCTCTTTGTAAATGACAAATTATTGGGTTTTGTTTTCTTATTCATTTTGATATTCTATTTTATTATTAGATTTCTTTAATACATTCATATTTAAGGGTATGATCATTAGATTTTTTTCTTTCTGTTTCTTTTTTTTCATATTTTTTGTCACTTTCCAAGTCAGTGCTTTGTTAAGATTATTAGATTTGTTTTCTTTGATTTCTGTTCTCAGAGGTTTTTCCCATCTTTACTCCCATTTACCTGAAAAATTATAAGTTATTTATATAAACTTAAAATTTTCCTTTCTTTTCTTTTTTAAAACTCATTTAAAAATTACTTATGTTTCCTTCCTCTATTTGCCCTTCTAACTGCCCATCAGATAAGAAAATGGTTCAACTTTTCAACATCTCAGTTTTAGTAACGTTTTGAATGATACTTTTACCAGATTTTAAAAAATTTACTCTGTCCTTTTTGATCTCCCCAATTCCAAATTATGTATTCTCATTCATGTACATTTAATTTGCCTTTCTCCTCCTCTTTTCTCTCCCTGTCCTTCATTATAGTTAGAACTTTTCAACAAAAATAACAATAATATGAATAATTCATATGTGATATCATCTAAACTTCATAATCCTGCAAAGTAGGTGCTATTATCTCCATTTCACAGATCAAGAAATTATGAATGAGGGAAGTTTTAGTGACTTTCTCAGCATCACATAGAAAATATCTAAGACAGGACTCAAAATCATAGTGTATTGACTTCAAGTCCAAGAATAAATAACTTTACCATATACCTAGAGTACCAATATCAAACACAGAAAGTCCCCTCCTCAATTCCATTGCTATGTTACTATATCTGTAAATTATTTGCCAGTGTTTATGTTCCTTGCTTGTTTGTCTGCCATTTGGGGTGGAACTTGTTGAAACTCATGGAAATATTAATTCATGAAGGAAACCCCAAAATATAATAAAAATCATTCCTTATCCAAAATCATGAGATTCAATCCAATTCTCAGCTTTAACACACCTAGTCACTTTTTATAAGGCATTATGGTTATCTCCTGGAGATCTGCCCTTTCTCTTTCCTGATATAGAATGCAGTCCTGGAAGAAATTCAGTAGAAATTCCTATATAATGTCCATTGCCTTCAGAAGAAACTCACTATAAAATTTCTTTCTTTCATTCCTCCCCAATTACAACCATAGGAGTTTTCTATAGGAATATTTTGAATTTTCCGTCTAGGGTGAGACTTCCATTTCTGGTTTTTCCATCTGTTCTCAGAGGCACTCCACCTAGTCAAAAGTCTGTCATCAGAGTCCCCAATCTGTAACCAATTATTTCTTACATAAAAAAGTACTTTTCATTTACTCCAAGGCTACCTAATTTCTGTCCAGTGCCTTTCAACTTGTTTAAAAAGAAAAAAGATTATTTTCATGGCCCACAGGACTTAGTCATTTAAGTAGTATAGAAGTTTTGGGACTCATTCATTTCTTAATTCTGAACACAATTTTCCAAGATATTCTCCATTCTTCTTTTTTTTTCCCCCGACCTCACTCTGAAGTCAAAAATCATTAAAGTAGATGTTGGCTTTGTAGTATTTTATCTTCATTTTCATTGAACTCTTCTAATTATTAAAGTTGTGTGACAGATGCCAGTACCCAACTACCGTTATGATCATGATGTTTGCTTATTCAGCAAGGGAACTGCAGATTAAGATGTTCAAGTATCCCATAATATTTTATTGTTCTGTATTTATAATGAAATGGTCTAAAAAAATGATCCTTGCCTCCCTCTTTCCTTAGCTATCTGGCAAAACAGTAACAACAACAACACCACCACCAACAAAAAACCCTGTGAGCTTACTTCTCTATAAATTTAAGAGGTAGTGTGATATGGGGAAAAAGACTATTTTGATGTCAGAAGGATATCTGTTCAAACTATAACTCCTCTACTTGTTAACTATAAGTACAAGGTCAGATCACTTAGTTTCTTTAGGGTTCAGCTTCCTCTGGTATTACATGGGAATAATAATACTTGTACTATCTACATCTAAAAGTATTTTACAAACTTTAAACCATTATAAACTTTGCCCTGTGTTAAATTTTTTTTTTCTTTTTGTACATTTTCTCACTTGGTACTGCCATCATCAAGTTTATTTATCTAGCTTCTCCTGACCTCCAATACTGCATTACCAAATACCTCTTTGATAGTTCAAACTAGATATCTGTCCCAGAAACATTTTAACTCAACATACCTAAAATAGATCTCATTTTCTTTTTTCCCCATTTTCTTTCTCTCAATTTCTTATTTGTTTCCTGCCCTTTTCTTTATTTCTTTTCTTTTTTTTTTTTTTCAGCACCATTATCATTCAACTCTCAGATTCTAAATCTTGGTGTAGATGTTGAATCATTCTCTTTCCTCATATATTTAAACAATTGTCAAAATTCTAACAATTCTTTACACATTCCCTCTCTCACTACTGCCAAAGCAGCCTTTCCAATTTAGGACTTATAAATTTTTGCCTGAACTATTATATTATATTGAATTATACTGCATTGTACTGTATTGTATTGAAGGATTTTGATTCTATATTATGAAATTTCTACATTAATGCCACCCTATAAGACTTCTTTTTATAACAAAGTTTAAAAAATAAGAGAAAAAATGTAATGATCTCTTTTGAAAGTACACGGAACATTTCACACCTCTAATACTATTATCTTATATTCCCTAAATCACTGAGGAAAACTAAAACAAAAACAAATTGTAACAGATGTGCATTATTGCAATGACCTTCTAATTGGTCATCCTCAAGTATCTCGCCATTCCACTGCATTATCCATAATGATTTCTCTTAAGTTCATGCCTTAGCATGTCTCCTGTCATCCAATGAGCATCACTGACTTCCTAATATTTCTAGAACCAAATTCAGACTCCTTTCTTTGACAATTAAATTCTTCACCACCTACCCCTTTCCTTAATTTCTGTTTTTATTATATTTTATACTCCTTCACATAACTCAAAGATTTTATTGCTGTCTTACTTAATGTGTTCATCATTCTTGGCTTTTTTTTTTTTTTTTTTTTTTTGTTGTTAGCCAATGTTAGCTATGTTAGGTAATCTAATGTGAGGTGGTGCCTTAGTATTGTTCTGCTTTTCATTTCTCTAATTATTAGTGATTCAGAATATTTTACATGAATACAAATAGCATTGATTTCCTTCTTTTTTTGTAAATTGATTACTCATATCTTTTGACAATTTATCAATAAGTTAAATAAATTTAACTCAGTTTCTTATATGTTTGAGAAATTGAACTTTTACAAGAGAAAGTTGGTTTACTTTCTCCCCAGTTTCCTTATAATTTTAATTTTGTATATGTAAACACTTTTTAATTTAATGATATCAAAATTACTAATTTTATTTCCCCAAAGTATGAATAATTGTGTGAATTTATGTGTTATCCTTGCACAGAGGTCATGCTAATCTTCTGTTTATCTTGCCAATTTTAATATATGTGTTGCCAAAGCAAGCACTCTTCTAGTGTTTTTTTCTTTTAATTATAATATTTTATTTACAAGATATATGTATGGGCAATTTTTCAGCATTGACCTCTGCAAAGCCTTTTGTTCCATTTTTTCCCCTCCTTTCCCCCCATCTCCTCTCCTAGATGGCAGGTAGACCAATAAATGTTAAATATGTTAAAATATATGTTAAATACAATATATGTATACATATCCATACAGTTATTTTGCTGTACAGGAAGAATTAGACTTTGAAATAATGCACAATTAACCTGTGAAGGAAATCAAAAAATCAAGTGGACAAAAACAGAGGGATTGGAAATACTATGTAGTGCTTCACACTCATTTTCCAGAGTTCATTTGCTAGGTGTAGTTGGTTCTATTCATTATTGAACAAATGGAACTCATTGAAGAGAGCCACATCCATTAAAATTGATCATTATATATTATTGTTGTTGAAATATATAATGATCTCTTGATCCTGATCATTTCACTCAACAGCAGTGTATGTAATTCTCTCCAGGCCTTTCTGAAATCATTCTGCTGGTCATTTCTTAAAAAAAATAATATTGCATAACATTCATATACCCAAATTTATTCAGCCATTCTCCAATTGATGGGCATTAACTCAGTTTCTATGTTTTTGGCCACTACAAAGAGGGCTGCCACAAACATTTTTTGCACATACAGGTCTCTTTCCCTTTTTTAAGATTTCTTTGGGATATAAGCTCAGTAGTAACACTGCTGGATCAAAGGGTATGCACAGTTTGATAACTTTTTTGAGCACAGTTTCAAATTGTTCTCCAGAATGGCTGGATGTATTCACAATTCCATCAACAATGTATCAGTGTCCCAGTTTTCCCACATCCTCTCCAATATTCAGCATTATCTCTTCCTGTCATCCTAGCCAATTTGAGAGGTATGTAGTGGTATCTCAGAGTTGTCTTAATTTGCATTTATCTGATTAATAATGACTTGGAGCATCTTTTCATATGGCTAGAGATAGTTTCAATTTCTTCATCTGAAAATTATCTGTTATTATTATATAATTATATATTATATGTTATTATAATTATATTATATATATATTATAATTATATATTATATATTATATGTTATTATATAATTATAATTATCCTTTGACCAATTATCAATTGGAGAATGGCTTGATTTTTCATAAATTAGAGTTAATTCTCTATATATTTTGGAAGTGAGGCCTTTTCAGAATCTTTGTAAAAATGTTTTCCCAGTTTATTGTTTTCCTTCTAATCTTGTGTGCATTAGTTTTGTTTGTAAAAAAGCTTTTCAATTTGATATAATAAAATTTTTCTATTTTGGGATGAATAATGATTTCTAGTTCTTCTTTGGTCACAAAATCCTTTCTCCTCCACAGGTCTGAGAGGTAAATTATCCTATGTTCTTCTAATTTATTTATAATTTCACTCTTTATGCCTATAATCATGAACTCATTTTGACCTTATCTTGGTGTGCAGATTAAGTATGGATCAATGCCTAGTTTCTGACATACTAATTTCCAATTTTCACAGAAGTTTTTGTCAAAAAATGAATTCTTATCCCCAAAGCTGGGGTATTTGTGTTTGTCAAACACTAGATTATTGAAGTTATTGACTATTTTATCCTGTGAACCTAACCTATTCCACTGATCAATTAGTCTATATCTTAGCCAATACCAAATGGTTTTGGTAACTGCTGCTTTATACTATTTTATATTATATGTTTTGTAATTTTGCTCATATAGTTCCTGACTTTCCATTGGCAGATAGATTTTATACTATTGGCAGTTACTTTAATTTCCAAGTAGATATTTAACATTTTTTTTCTTTTTTTTTTTTTTTTGGTTTTGCTTGACTGATTCTTGGTGTCTCAATGAATCATTCATTTCTATTTGTTCAGTTATGATTTTTAATGAGTTATTTTCTTCATTAGCTTTTGTAACTTCTTTTTGTATATGTCCAATTGAGTTTTTAAATGAGTTGTTGGAATTTTTGGAAATTTTTTTTCCCATTTCACTTTTTTTTTTTTTTTTTTTTTTTTTTTACTGAATTATTTTCTTTTTCCAATTCACAAATCCTACTTCCCTGGTAATTCTTTGCCTTTTCCAATTCAAAAATTCTGTTTCCCTGGGAATTCTTTACCTTATCAAATTCCCATTTCAGGAAGTTGTTTTCTTTTTCCACTGTATCACATTTTTCTTTTAGTTAACCTTATCCCTTTTCTGTACTCTCCTAGAGAGCTTCTCTTTACTTTCCCCATTTTTCTTCTAGCTCTCTTTTAAGATCTTTTATAATTTCTTCTAAAATAGCCTTGTGTGATGGGGACCAGGTTACATCCTTTTTTGGGGTATTGTCTAGTGACTGTCTGCTATTAATGTCCTCCGGGATGAAAACCTGCTCTTTCTGTATAGGAGCTCTTTCTGTATGATAGAATTTGGAGAAAACTGACTTTTTACTCATTTGTTTAAAAGCCTTTAGGGTCTGTCTTCAGGGCAAGGAGGTAACCAGCTTCCTCTGCAGAACAGAGATAGATATATCAGACAGAAGCTGTCCTGCAAACGAGCTGCAAAGAGCAGCTGAGCTGTGGAAGAACCCTGGGAGGAGCCCTGCACCAGAACTGTTTCTGCCCTGGGAAGATCTCCTCCCCTCTGCTGTGTAGAAGCATGGCTACTCTGGGCACAAGCCCCATGCTGCAGACTGTGGCTATACAGCTGTGCTGTGGTCTGTGCTGAGTCACTCTTGGTGCTGGGTGGCCAGGTCCTGTGAAACTCTGGTGTTTTTTGGAGTATACATTACCTTTGGCCTTTTTGTAACATTTCTGCTTACCTACTGCTTTGCAACCAAAACAGAGCAGCCGACCTGTGATAACGTCCTCCCTGCAAATTCTCCACCTGCAGAGACCGCCCTTTGCCCCATTCTGCTCAGTGTGCTAGCCTCTGGATCTGCCTCCCTACCTGCGCTGGCCTGTTCCTGCCAATCAGGACAAACCTTTTCTGGTGATCTTCCAGATTATCTTCAGCTGGTAATTTTTTGTACTTCCAAAATTCGTGGATTTTGCTAGTCAAGCACTATTTCTGAGGCTGAATTTAGTAATTAGTAATGACTACTCCAATCTTTAATTTCACTTTTATAAGTTTAATCCTTTATTTAAAAGTTTTCAGTGATTTTTTTATCAGGTATAAATTAAAGCCTAGAATCATTAAGTTGACTTTCAAAAAAGCTAGCTTTGACATACCTTTCTTTCTTTCTTTCTTTCTTTCTTTCTTTCTTTCTTTCTTTCTTTCTTTCTTTCTTTCTTTCTTTATTTGTTTGTTTATTTGAGGTGATTGTCATTAAATGACTTGCCCAAGGTTACACAGATAGTAAGTTTTAAATGTCTGAGACCAGATTTGGACTCAGGTCCTCCTGACTCTAGGGCCAGTACTCTGTCCACTGAACCATCTAGCTGTCTTTTTGATATAGTTTCTAAAACTATCTACTTCTATTTCTGAATATGAACTCTACCTATGCTGGTCTCCCTAGCACATCTCTGTCATTCTTAGCTCCGTTTTTGTTTTTAGACTATTCTTTTTGCCCAGAATATCTCTCCTTTCCATGTGATGAATCCTTATTGTATTATAACATCCAGTTCAATTCATAACTCTTTTATGAATGTTTCCTAAACTATTTCAACCCATAATGACTTTTCCCCTGTGCATTAAGACCTATTCTAGATGCTGGCAGTTGTCTGCTGTGGTCCATCTCATAAATTCAAGATACTATGATATGTAAATTATTGGAGGGATGGGGTTTGTGAAGAAATCCTGAGTGACTATTAACCTGTGTATTGTGCTGAGTGTGCTTTAGAATTTGTAGACTAGCTCTGGAGAGTTGAGTCGTCAGAAATTTAAGACATGAAAAAGAGTACCCTTGTGCTTTTTTGCTTACATTGTATTCACTGAGTCTTAAAACTTGAGCCAATCTATAGTTATATATGTCACTGTGGAGCAATAGCCCCTGGGTTTCAAGAAATGTATAAATAAAATTTTCATAGATACAATCAAGGTCAGAAGAACAGGTAAAATAAATTTGCAAAATCATAGCTTGAGTGAATTTCTTCTCTCCCTTCTTTTTCTCCTTTTTCTTTCATAAGAATTACAGGTTTCAAAATTAAAAAGTCTATATATCTGGAACCAAAGATAATAAATATTACTATGTTCTCTTACTAACCATTGTCCTAGAATCATTTTAAATCAAGAAACTGAGGGAGTATAGCAAATGTAAGATATATAGACTTTTTGGTATAAGAAGAAAATATGGGGAGTCATCTTTGGCTGATCTGATATTGCTATAGAAATAACTCTGAAATTCAGAGGACCTGGGTAAAATTTTGGCCTGAAATGGCCTGTGTGACCATGGCAAAAGTCATTTGATTAAATGAGTTTAGTCTCCTGACCTATAAAACTATGATAGATGAACTGAATAATTTTTGGTTTACTCTAGATGTATGATTTATATCACCCTCTGTTTCTAAGTCTTCTGAGGCCTCAGTTGATTATAAATATATATTATTGCAATGCATTTATTTAATACCTGGAATTTTTCTCTTTTTTATTGGTTGGCCATCAACTTACTCTCCATCCTCACTAAAAACAAAGAATAACAAAGCCAAATCACTCATTTAGAGATACATTTGCTACTAAATGTAGGAAATGTAGGAAACAATAGATGGAATCTGGTCAATTTTCCTTTAGATTTTATGAATAATCTTATAGATCAAAGTAACACTGATTTATTCTCCTTAAACTTCTATAGCATTTATCAGTTGTAGCATTTATTTATCAATATAATGCCATGCATTATTTTTCAAATTTTCTTGCATCTTTTTTATCTTTTTTAACTATATAGAAAAAGGTTTTTTTTCTTTTCATCTATGCAGCTTACCAGTAGCTAAATTAGTTTTTAAATGATTGGTATTAAGGAAGCTAGCAGGAAAGATAATTTTTTCCTCTAATTTAAGAAAAGGATTATGTTAATCACATTCATGCTTTATATAGATGTGATATTGAGAATGCAGAAACTATAAGATTTGACTAACCAAACTATGATTTTCTCAATTATCTGAATATTTCTCACAAAAAAATAAAGTCACATAATATTATAATCATTGATAAGGAATGGGGCAACTATATGGCACAGTGGATAGAACACTTGGCTTGGAGTCAATGGGACAAGAATTTAAATCTTGCCTCAGATATTTACAAGTTGCATAACTCTGGGCAAATCATTTAACCCTGTTTGCCTTAGTTTCCTCATCTATAAAATGATCTAAAAAAGGAAATGAAAAATACTCAAGTATCATTGGAATACATTAAATTGTGCCTGGACTACTTATTTCTTTTCTTAATTTGGCTAATAAGTGATCACTATTTTCATTAACAGCTCTGAAATATAAGATTTCTAAGTCTTCCTTATGATCTATCAAACCACAGTCCCACCATTTTGACTATTAAAAATCCTTTGTGAGAATCAGATTTATAATAAGTACATCTATTTGTTTTAAAGGTTTGTATATTGGTAGTGTGAGAAGTGATTCATTTGGACCCCTACTTCATTTCAATCAGAATTAATTAATTTGATAGATTCATATCAATGTTCTGTATCTATGGACCTAGAGTTATGACCAAGTGCATGGTGACCAAGTCCAGAATGACAGAGGTCAAAACTATGGGGAAAGGCCCCCAAATATTTGACAGTATCTTGTCTAGTAGGATCAGATGGCCATCTTATGGCCATAAGATCATAGATCACTGACAGTAATAGCTTGTACCATTTCCTCATGTCCAACCTAAGGAGAAGCCTGTACATCTTATGCTTAATCCAAATTATGATGTTGCTGAAATAATATTTTACTTATTTTAGCTTATGTATCACATGTCAGTTGGTATAATTAGTTTGATTTGGTGTAGCTGTTCTTGAATGACTAGGCAGTTAGCCCCATAAAAACAGAGCCCTGAAGGAGGGATCTCAGATCATGAGGAAGATCCAAGGAGGAAACCACAGACCCTTTAATAAAGTGCCATTGGCTCAGACTTCTGCCTTAGCCTCTTTTATTTTAATCTCCACACTGGTTCTGACTGGATTACAAATGATTGGTCCCTAAATGACGTTATCACATCTGGAGCCATAAATGTGTTTGACAGACATCCTAATTGGAGGGGAAAATAGTTTCCACATAATATTAAGTATAGTAATTGAATCTAATTCCCTTAAGGCATTAATAATGGAGAGAATCTCTAATACAAATCAATGAACTAATAAATTAAATTACCATTTCCTTTACTTTCATATTTAAAAATGAATATTTTTGAGAGGGCTTCTATTTTTACTGTTTTTAGATTAATGGCGTCAATATCAAATTGAAAAGAAGATCAATAAAACATATATAAAGATCCCTGTGGGCCACATATTGACAATTTTGTTTATATTTTGTTATATCTTTATCTTATTAAGTATTTCCCAATGATATTTTAATCTGGTTAGGATAGCATCATGTGAGAAGTGTAAATGCTGAATATATGCTTGCCTTGGAAACTGACATTTCCCCAAGGCCATTCTGTTCTTTTCTGCCTCTTGCTTAGAAACAATGCTTTCATGTATTTGCCCATATGAATGTACAGTCTTTCTGTCAAAGTGATTATTTAGTAGTAGTACTGTAGTAATAATTATTTGGCTCAATATTTTTATTTCTAGCTTGAAAACATACAATTACTCAAATGCAGTAAAATATTATTTAGAAAAAAATAAATCTAAGCACCCTGTGTGAAACAAACACTGCAAGTTTTCTAGAATATATGACATGAACTAAAATATTTCAAAATGGGAAAGTATTTAATATTATATATCAGAATAAACTATAATATCCACCTAATAAAAACAAACCTCAAATCTAATTTACTCTGTGTGGCTACCAAGAACACTCACTGTTACGAATGAGAGGCTTCTGCTTGATCTTGAGTGTTATGTACATATTGCATATTTATAAATATCTATCTACCTTCTAGGAAGTCATTAACCACCTATCTAAGCAGCAGGAAAACAAACCTTTGAAAGAGGAATGCAGTGCCCTTGTACAAATAGTCATTTAAGTTGTAAGTACAATTCCACCTGGGAGTTACTTCAAAGCTAAATGCCATCAGTTTGCTTAGTGTTTCTTGAATTATGTGTGGGGTTTTTTCCTTAATCATTACTTTTTTATTCATTCATTCACTTACTCATTTATTTATTTTAAAGTTTTTTTATTTTCAAAACATATGTATGGATAATTTTCAACATTCACCTTTGCAAAACCTTGTGTTCCAAATTTTTCCCTCCTTTCCCCCTATCCACTCCCCTAGAGGGCAAATAATCCAATATATGTTGAACATTTACAATTCTTCTACATATATTTTCATAAATATCTTGTTGCACAATAAAAATCAGATCAAAAAGGAGAAACAAAATAAAATACAAACAAACAACAATAAAAAGTGAAAATACTATATTGAGATTCGCACTTAGTTCCCATCATCCTCTCTCTGATTACAGATGGCTCTCTTCATGACAAGACCATTGGAACTGGCCAGAATTGTCTCCTTGATCATAATTTTAAAACTTCCACATGATTTTTTTTAATATTTGAACATCAATCAAATAAAAGCATGTTTTTATAGGAACAATATCCTGATGTTTCTCATAAGCAGAGTAAGCAATTTTTTCCTTAATTAGTGAATGCTGGCCTCTCATGTAACATGAAAGTGTCATTGTATGTTTTGAAGAGAGGTGTAATAGGTATTTTAATTTCTTATCTTTCTACCATTTTCCCAAATTGATTTTATTTCTTTCTAGGAAGAGGAAGATGGAGGTTGGGGTCAGAAGTTTGATTGCTCTACTTTCCTCAGAAAGAAAGGTAGCAGGCTAAAATTATATGAATGTATTATATGTATTCCCTTAAATATTATTAATCTAGAGAATGTAGTTTTTAGGTTCAAGACTGTTGATTTTGGTAATTTTTAGGGGGGAAGAATAATGTGGGTGGAGAAAGGAGGTCCTAAGCTTTAGACTCTCACCAAATACTGGTTCCACAATGTGTACACATACCAAATAGCAAATAAATCCATTTATGCAAATGGAAGCAAAATAGAAGGTGTATATAAAATGATGTGTGCTAGATCATATCAAGTAAGATAGCTGTCCTATAGGGATTGAGAGAAATCAACTGAATCAAAAGAGATGCCCCAGATTTTACCCAAGGGGAAGTTTCCTGAAGTCTTTAGTTTAACAAGATGAATGGAAGAAGATAATGGAGATTGTAAGCTCCTCTCATGTCACTTTCTTCTCAGAATCTTGGTTTTCCTTTAGCAATCTCAAGTGATGTCTTCATCCCTCATTTCTTTCAAAATGGAAGCTGAAAGAACCTGAAAAAAAAAACTGTCAAGTCTTAAAACTCAAGAGATCTATAGGAACTGAAGATCTTGAAGAGATTGAAAGGATGGAAGGTCTCTTCTCTCTCTCAACCTTGACAACTCCATCTTGCCCCTCACACTGGTACAAGTATTGATCACCACCAATGAGGAAAGACTTAATTAATGACTGTAGAACTCAGGTTGTGTTTAATGGTATTGAAACATTTCTAGATTATTGGTTGACTCAGGGGACCAAGAACTTAGATTGTTACTGTCACTTCCTCACCATCTCTATACAAAGTAGAAATAGGGAGGTGGAGGTAAATGCAGAGTAATGAGAAAGAAGTGTGGAAAATAGAGGGAGGGCTAGTGAATCATGAGGAGAAATTTATTGAGTCAACTCAAGTCAAAGGGTTCTCAATGTCTGTTTTTGTTGAATAGCCTACTCGAGCTAAATCTAAGTAAATCTCTTTGCTAACTGTTAATTAACATATAGAACATGATCTTTTGTTTCATTATTGATCCTAAACTACCTTGATATTAGTCTGAGTCAGGAATATCTCAGAATCTTTGTAAATTTAGATTGTGATCACCTAAAATTTCCATGAAACAGAACATAATCCACAGTTTATGTACTGAAAATTCTATAACAAGAAAGATGACTTCTTTCCTGTATATTTGATCTCTTTGAAGTATATGCCTAAAATGATATTATCAATTTTAAAAACCTAGTTGTTTTTCTTGAATAATTCCAAATATCAAACATATGATTATTTCTGCTTTAGATTTATAATTTTCAACTAGCAATAAAAATATTTAGATTAATGGGAAGGCAGTATAATAATCTAATAATTAGGGGATTAGAACCTAAAGTCAGAATAGATCTCGAATCAAATCTAGCCTCTATCATTTTCCATCTATGTGATGTTAACTTCAATTTCCTCCTTTTAAAATGGGATGAATATGACAAATAATAGTAGTTTAGAGTTGTTACAAGATTCAAATGAAATGATTATTGGTGTCAGTTTTGTTACTTCCCAATTTTTGAATGGTGCATTTTATTATTATTATTATTATTATTTTTTGTATTCATTTTTCCAAATTACCCCCCCTCCCTCTATTCCCTCCCCCCGATGACAGGCAATTCCATACATTTTACATGTGTTACAATATAGTCTAGGTACAATACATGTGTGTGAATATCATTTTCTTGTTGCACAATAAACATTAGAATCCGAAGGTACATGCAACCTGGGCAGACAGATATTAGTGCTAACAATTTACATTCACTTCCCAGTGTTCCTTCTCTGGGTGTAGCTACCTCTGTCCATCATTGATCAACTGGAAGTGAGTTGGATCTTCTTTATGTTGAAGATTTCCACTTCCATCAGAATACATCCTCATACAGTATTGTTGTTGAAGTGTACAGTGATCTTCTGGTTCTGCTCATTTCACTCAGCATCAGTTGATTTAAGTCTCTCCAGGCCTCTCTGTATTCCTCCTGCTGGTCATTTCTTACAGAGCAATAATATTCCATAACGTTCATATACCATAATTTACCCAATGAATGGTGCATTTTAAAAAAAAAGATTGTATATTATCTTTAACATGTCTGGATGTTAAATCCAGTTCTTAAGTTTTATACATCTTAGAAATTACTATATATTTAGAAATGCCATTCTTCCTCTGTGGACCTAAATTTTCTCATTCTAAGTGTTATGGTACTTTAATTTAAATCCTAGGTTGAGACTATGTTATTTCTTCCACTAGAATGTAAATGTCTTGGGGACAATTATAACTTTTTTTTTGTCTTCATTGTCTCCAGTACCTAGGACAATTCTTACCATGAAGCCATAAATTTTTACTAAATAATATATCCTTATTAAATGCATTCTTATTAAACAGTAATAAATTTGTACATTATTATTAAATCTTTGATTATAAAATAATAAGGGTAAAGTAGGTAAATGTTAAACTTAAAAAAGTTTAACATTCTATGAGCCTATGAATATATGAAAGAGAATAGAAAATCATGGAAACAGAGTATCATTTTTGTGGAAGCTTTAAGAAGTGATTAAAGATTGCTTTTGCAAGTCATACTAAGAGTTAAGAATTAAACAGTAGGATTGAAGTGAGATCATTAATTTTTCTTATAAAGGAATTAGTTTCAAACCCCAGTTCTGTCATTACCTGTATAATACTGATTAAGTCACTAAAGTCCTTCAGGTCTGTTTTATTTTTTTTTATTTGTAAAATTAGAAAAAAATGAACTAGATGTGCTCTATTTAGATTCTACAGATTTAATTCTATGATTCTATGAAACAGTCTAAGATCTAATCAAGTAATATCACTTTACTGAGCAAATCACAAAAAGAAAAGTGCTATGCTTAGACAGAGTTGAGAATTTTTTTGACTACTGTGACAATGCTAAATCTATTCATCTTTGTTAAGAAGAAATGAATAATGACATTTATAATTTTACAAACTAATATAATCTGAAATGTAAAACCAGGCACCTAGGAAAAGAACAAGGAAAAATAATAGCATCTTGTAATAGCACTTTTATAATTAAGCCATTTATAAGTAGATCAGATAGATAGATAGATAGACAGACAGATAGACAAACAGATAGGCTAAATGACAGATTCTATCTGATTCTTGCTTCCACTGGTGCCAAAGACTCAAATTGTAATGGTTCTAAGAATGCCTGAATCATTAAAGTGCTCCCCCTCACTAGAAGTAGGAGTAAAAAAGGAATGGTGATTGAAAAATAAAATTAAATTAAGAGGCAGAGGCTCATTCCTTCCTACTAACTCCTTATTGGTACTAGAAGGATTCCTATTGACTTCTAATCAGCTCAAAATCGTAATGGACGTGGTCAATTATTTTATTAGTTATTTAGAAAATAGAGGTCAAATATGCATTAGGAAATAGCGTTATTTTTCCCTTTTATTTCTACAGCACTTAATTTGGTTTTGTGTTTCTTAAAATAATATGAAGTCAAGATCTTTACTCAAACATTTCAGTTACCACAGATTTTATTTCCTCTCTTTTATATTCACTGTATAAATTGATGTTTCTAAATTTAAATCTTTTATGAGGTTTTTGGGGTATTGAGAATGAAGGTCCTACTCCAAGACCTCTAGTAGTCTTGAAGGGACATTGAGTTGACATATACAAGCTATTGCAGATTCAGTATGATAGTAACTCTTCAAATATGAGTTCAGTAAAATTCAGTCTGATGTTTGAGGACCAGCCAAGATAACCACGTAAGTGAGAATCTCAGTGGGGTAAGAAACTACATAATAAATTCATTCACCATGGCAAATCAAGAAATGAAAATAATAACAACAAAACACAGACACACACACAGACCTAGAACCAAACATACACACACACACACACACACACACACACACACACACACACACACATACACATATATATATATACAAATGGAATTTAGGCCTATGTCTCTCTACTTCTGCATGTAGTGGAATAATAGAGAAAAGTACAAGTGTTACTACAAATTACATAAGCTAGGATGTTTATACAGACTGATTTAATAGCTATCATTCTAAATGTGATATTTTAATTTAGTGTAAAATGAATTGATATATTATTGGAAGAACTGAACCTCATCATTATTGAATTCCCATAATAAATAGGCAAAGACTTAAGAAACTTATAGCTTAATAGACAGATGGTGATCCTTTGAGTAGGAACTAATGGATTTTTAAAAGCTGACTTAGTCCAAAGGCTAAAAGTAAGAGTTCAAAGACATTTGGTAATCTTACTTGTCAGTCCACAAAATGGCAACAAACAAAAAATATTGCCATTAAAAATAATTATAGCTTATGAAATAGAATATTTCAAAAATAATGAAGAGGTAGAGATTGCTATAAAGAACTTGATAAGATTCTATAAACCAAATAAAAATATATAGTAATAACTGATGATTTCAATGTGAATGTGGCAATAGGAAAAAGATGGTTGTACTGAATGAATATAGTCGGTGAAAATGTGTTGAAAAATATGGTTCATGGTTAAGAAATGAAAAATTATATCCACTTCACAGAAGCCTCCTGAAGCTATAAAATAAGTATATTATTCCAGAAGAGAATTCATAGACATGGCAGACGTCAGACAAAATAAAAAAAAAATAAAAAAAAAAAAGAAATTGTGTTTAACTAGACAAGAAAATATTTACGAGTTTATGAGTCATTTCTGAAACAGCTGTCAGTATGCAATTATATCATCAATTAGAGGAAAATTCAAAATCAACACCAAACCAGAATACAGAAAAAAATAGAAGACATTATTTGCAGTTATGTCAACTTTAGTCTGATCTACATAAATAAGCTATTTATGATAAAATGGGGATAATAGATAATGGACAAAAATCAACACAAATTATCTCTTGAAGTCTAGCAAGTATAAAACAATTGCCAAAATGAGTTTGAAAAGTAGAAAGTGTTTTATTTGCTTGAAAGACATTGACCCATACCAATGGAATTATTGTAAATAAAATTATAAATTTATTATCAACATATAATTAGTGAGCATGATAACAATTATGAGTAATATTGTCCCAAAGTAGATAAAATAATAAGAAAGAATAAACAGACTGCTTTGAAATGAGACCCAAATTAGTTGGTTTTAACCTTAGAATAGCTATGGAAAAAACATTTTTGAGGATAACAATAGCAAGACAAAAAAAATTAGATAATGTACACTGTCAGGTTTAGATGCGTCTATTTTAATTATCCATGACAGAAGAATTACTAAATTTATTTTTAAACCTGTCAAAATGCGATATGATGAAAATGATATGGCACTTAAAATAATAAATAATATCTGGATGCAATGAGTACACTATAAAATAAATTTATTCTGTAGGCTACACAATTTCTTGGACATTGAAAGTTTTATTTTGAAGATATATGAAAAAGAGGATTCTAAATGTTTAAAAAACATTCAGGATAATAGAAGGGACTCAAAAATCTTACTGAGAGATTATTGATAACAACTAACCAATATTTCAAAGGACTTGTGTCCTCACATAAGTGTATTTCCATCTAATAGTGTAAATCACAACCTATTTCTACTTTCACATCCTATGAAATTATTTCCCACAAAGGATCCACATAAGGTTTTTAAGGCCCGCCTCTATATCTCTTGATGTTACATCAATTGAACATTAAGGTCGTTCTTTGGTTATCCTTTCTAAACACTACATGATTGGCCCACTTTTATCTCAATTTTAATTATAATTTTTCATTGGAATATATTGCAGACTATTCATGAACTCCATTGACTTTTGGATAATTCATTATTTTAATTCTTCAGAAATCATGGTACTCCATGACTAAAGCTGTAAAACATTACCAGAAGAATACTTTTGAAAACAAAAAACAAAAAACATTGGCCTTTGTTTTAGAGAAAGGTTTTTAGATTACCAACAAGATTACTTTTTTTTTTTTTTTCCTGAGGCAATTGGGATTAAGTGAGTTGCCCAGAGTCCCACAGCTAGGAAGTGTTAAGTGTCTGAGACCAGATTTGAATTTAGGTCCTCCTGATTCCAGGGCAGGTGCTCTATCCACTATATCTAGCTGCCCCGATTACATAATTTCTTAAAGATAATCTATCCTGCATTCATTTTCCTATTACATTTTGGATGAAATATGTTTCCAAGATACCTCATAATAAGTTAATTGGCCTTTAGATTATTCAGACTACCTTAGTTGAGTACAAGCTTTTTCCTTACTTAAAAAATTAAATAGTATTTCATTTTCCCTCATCTATTTTGCATTTTTAAATTTTCTCTATGTCTTATTTTGTCTTGACTTCTTCCCCCCTATAGATATGAAAGATAGACTATTCCTTGTTCTTCTAATTTGATTATAGTGTCACCCTTTTTTATAAATCATGCACCCATTTTGACCTTATTCTAGTACATGGTATGAAAGATTGATATATATCTAGTTTGTGGCTTTTAAGTTTTCCTAGCAGTTTTTGTCAAATAGTAGGTTCTTCTAAAAGCTAAGGTTTTTGGGTATATCAATTTCTATGTTACTATGGTCAATGAATATTGTGTCTTGTGTACCAGATTTATTGCACTGATCTGTCACTTTATTTATAAGCCAGCATTTAGCTAAATGTAAAAAAAATATCCTGAAGAAAATAGAACCTGTTTTACAATATAGTTTTGGATTTTGTATTGCTAGGCTAGCTTCTTTTGTCTTTTTTCTCTATTAATTCCCTTGATATTCTCTACCTTTGTCCTAGTTGAAGTTTGCTGTTATTTTCATAGTTCTATCAAATACTTTTTTTGGTAGTTTGATTGCTATGACACTGAATAAGAAAATTAGTTTAGGCAGAATTTTTAAATTTTTATTGTATTTATTTATTTATTTTTATTTTTATTACATTGTTTCAGCCTACCCACGAGTAATTGATATTTCTTCCAGTTGTTTAGATCTGACTTTATTTATGAAAATAAGTGTTTTGTAATTTTCTTCATATAATTCTTGGCTTTGTCTTGGCAGTTGGACTTTTAAGCATTTTACATTTTTTACAGTTGTTTTAAAATGAAAAATTCTCTATCTCTTGCTTCTGGGCTTCTTTGATCAAATAAAGAAATGTTGATGATTTATATGGGAGTTATATCCTGCAACTAGGATTCTCTAGGCATAGTATATCATCTGCAAAGAGTGACAACTTTGTTTCCTCTTTTCCTATCCTAATTTCTTCACATTTTTCCTTCTTTTATTGCTATCCCCTAACATTTCAAGTATCAGTTTGAAGAATAGTGGTGATAATGATCATCCCTGATTCACCTTGATCTTATTGGGAAGGTTCTAGCTTATTCTCATTATAGATAATGCTTGCTGATGGTTTTAGAGACACTGATTATCATTTGAAGAAATACTCCCTTTATTTCTGTGCTCTCCAGTATTTTTAATAGTAATGTTTGCTGTTTTCTGTCAAACGCTTTTTCAGCATCTGTTGAGATAATCAAATTATTTCTGTTAGTTTTGTTACTGATATGGTACAAAAGGACACTACATAGGTTATCACACTCTTACCTATAGATTCTTAAAAATATTTTTTTCTCTTTTGCACCCCTGAACCCTTGGGATTTACTGGCTATATTTCTTTCTTAAGAACCAGGACTTAAGCCAATCTGATATTAATTGACTACTAATAGGTTCTAGACAAAGTCCCATTTGGTCATTGTTTGGATCCTGATTGACTCAAACTGAATGTAACTAGTAATCATTTCTGCTTTGGCCAGAAACCCTGAAGGTCTTTCCCCCCTACCCACAGAGTGTTTTGAACATTTATTTATTTATCTAGATCTTTTTTGAAATAGATGACAATAGAGATTCTTTACCTCAATTACTACCCAATCTTTATCACTAAATGGATGTGACCTCAGTTAAACTGAGACCTATTAAAGATCTTAGTTTAAAAAGGCAGTTTAAAAAGTTTCCCATTGCATCAAGGGCCATCTCTTGTCACCTTGATCTACATCTGGCCACTGGACCCAGATGGCTCTGGAGAGGAAAGTGAGGCAGGTGACCTTGCACAGCCCTTGCTCACTTAAATCCAGCTCCCTTGCAAGTCACAGCATCCCCTACCTGGTGTCATGGTCCTCTTCTAGAACAAAGTACAAACAATTGTTATGGTAAACCTTTGTTATTAATATAGTAAATTATGCTTATAGGTTGTCTAATATTGAAAAAAAACTAACATTTCTGGTATAAATGCAATCTGATGATAGTCACATAATCCTTTTGATATAATGCTGTCATCACTGCACTAGTATTTAATTCAAAATTTTTGCATTAAATTTATTAGGAAAATTGGTCTAAATTTCTTTTTCTCTGTTTTAGCTCTTCCAGTTTTAGGTATCAGCACTGTGTTTCTATCATAAAACAGTGTTTTAAAGGACTCCTTCAACAATTTTTCAAAATAGTTTTCATAGTATTGGGATTAATTACTCTTTAAATGTTTGATAGAATTATCTTATAAATCCATCTGGCCTTGGAGATTTTTTCTTAAGAAGTTCACTGATGGCTTGTTCAATTTCTTTCCTAAAATAGGGTTATTTAAGTAATTGATTTCCTCTTTTATTAATCTGGGCAATTTATATGTTTTGTAAATATCCATTCTTTTTAATTATATTGTCAGATTTGTTGACATACATTTGGGTAAAATAGCTCCTGATTATTGCTTCATTGGTAGTAAATTCACTCTTTTCATTTTTGATGCTGGTAATTTGGTTTTTCTTTCCCTTCTCTAATCAAATTAACCAAATATTTATCTATTTTGTTTTTTTCTCATACAATCAATGCTTGGTTTGTTAATTAGTTCAATAGTTTTTTTTTTTACTTTCAATTTTTATTAACCTCTGCTTTGAATTTCAAAATGTCTAATTTGTTATTTAATTGAGGCTTTTTTGATTTGTTCTTTTATCTAGGTTTTTAGTTGTATGTCCAATTCATTGATCTCCTTTTTCTCTATTATATTTATGTAACTATTTAGAGATATAAAATTTCCCCTAAAACTGCTTTGGCTACATAGGTTTTGGTATATTGTGTTATTACTGTTGTTTTTTTTGGATGAAATTGATTGTTTCTGTGACTTTTTTTTTGTTTGACCCATTAATTCCTTAGAATTAGATTATTTAATTTCCAATTGGTTTCTAGTCTATTTTTTCTGACCCTTTATTGAATACAACTTTTATTGAATTATGATCTGAAAAAGCAAAATTTGCTATTTCTGCCTTTCTAAATTTAATTGTGAGGTTTTATACCCTAATACATAGTCATTTTTCTTTTCCTGTTTACCTTTCTAGGCTTCTCTTTAATTCTGATTTTGAAGATCAAATTTTCCATTCAGTTCTTTTTTTGTTTTGTTTTTTCAATAGAAAAGATCAAAAGTTCCTTACTTCTTTGAAGATCCATCTCCTCCCCTGAAAGATGATGTTCAGTCTCACTGGGTAGTTGATTCTTAGTTGTAATACCACATTCTTTGCCTTTTAAAATATGGTCTTCCAGATGCTCCAATCTTTATTGTAGACACTGCTAGGTCTTAGGTAATCCTGACTGTTGTTCTTTGATACTTGAATTGGTGGGATATTTTTTGCTGTTCTTGTTTTTTTTTTTTTTTTTTTTTTTTTTTTTTTTTGTTTTTGTTTTTGTTTTGTTTTGTTTTGTTTTGTTTTCTGGTAGCTTGCAGTATTTTTTTTTTTTTTTAAGATTATAGTTCTGGAATTTTTTTCTTGGGTTTTTTCTTGTAGCATCTCTTTCCAGAGGTGTTCAATGGATTATTTTAATGACTTTTTCCTTCACTGGTTCTAGTATATTAAGGCAGTTTTCTTTGATGACCTCTTGAAGTATGTTATTCAGATGCTTTTTTTGGTTTGTGGCCTGTAGGTAGACCAATATTTTTTTTTTTTAATTTTTTTTTTATTATATATATATATATATATTTTATAATATTATCCCTTGTATTCATTTTTCCAAATTACCCCCCCTCCCTTATTCCCTCCCCCCGACGACAGGCAATACCATACATTTTACATGTGTTACAATATAGTCTAAGTACAATACATGTGTGTGAATATCATTTTCTTGTTGCACAATAAACATTAGAATCCGAAGGTACATGCAACCTGGGCAGACAGATATTAGTGCTAACAATTTACATTCCCCTCCCAGTGTTTCTTCTCTGGGTGTAGCTACCTCTGTCCATCATTGATCAACTGGAAGTGAGTTGGATCTTCTTTATGTTGAAGATTTCCACTTCCATCAGAATACATCCTCATACAGTATTGTTGTTGAAGTATACAGTGATCTTCTGGTTCTGCTCATTTCACTCAGCATCAGTTGATTTAAGTCTCTCCAACCCTCTCTGTATTCCTCCTGCTGGTCATTTCTTACTGAGCAATAATATTCCATAACTTTCATATACCACAATTTACCAAACCATTCTCCAACTGATGGACATCCATTCATCTTCCAGTTTCTAGCTACAACAAAAAGAGCTGCCACAAACATTTTGGCACATATATGTCTCTTTCCGCTCTTTAGTATTTCTTTGGGATATAATCCCAGTAGTAGCGCTGCTGGGTCAAAGGGTATGCACAGTTTGATAACTTTTTGGGCATAATTCCAGATTGCTCTCCAGAATGGCTGGATTCTTTCACAACTCCACCAGCAATGTATTAGTGTCCCAATTTCCCCACATCCCCTCCAACATTTGTCATTATTTGTTCCTGTCATCTTAGCCAATCTGACAGGTGTGTAGTGGTATCTCAGAGTGGGGTAGACCAATAATTTTTAAATTATCTCTCCTAGATCTATTTCCCAGATTTGCCATTTTTTCCAATGAGGTATTTGGTATTTTCTTCCATTTTTTCTTTTTTTTTTCTTTTCTTTTCTTTTCTTTTCTTTTCTTTTCTTTTCTTTTCTTTTCTTTTCTTTTCTTTTCTTTTCTTTTCTTTTCTTTTCTTTTCTTTTCTTTTCTTTTCTTTTCTTTCTTTCTTTCTTTCTTTCTTTCTTTTTTTTTAAGTTTGTTTAACTGATTCTTGATGTCTCATAAGGTCATTAGTTTCCATTTGTCCAGGTCTAGTTTTTAGAGTATGATTTTCTTCAGTCAGCTTTTGTATCTCTTTTCCCATTTGATTAATTCTAATTTTCAAGGTTTTGTTTTCTTCAGTAGATTTTTTTTTTTTTTGCATTTGGCCAATTGTATGTTTTAAGGAATTGTTTTCTTCAGTCAATTTTTTATCTTTCCTTTCCCAAAATGTTGATTATCTCTTCCATACCTATTGCTTCTTTCCCCAACTTTTCTTCTACCTTTCTTATTTGCCTTTTAAAATATTTTATGAATGCTTCCAAGAGGCTTCTTTGGACTTAAGACCAATTTATATCACCCTGTTTGCTGAGGTAAGGCTTGCTGGGAAGCTTCCTGTCTTGGGCTATGCAGGGTAATGATAGTGGGGGGAACCCATCTCCATGTAAGATGGACCTCTCCCTCCAATCTTCCAAATTTTCTAGGCTTAAAGATTGTGTCTCCCTGTCTTCTTGCTGGTTCTACTGCTCCAGGACCTGTTTTGGGAAGCTATTTTTATGGATGCACAAAGATGAACATGGGAGAATTACAGCGATGTCTTGCTCACTCTGCCATCTTTTCTCTAGGAAATCAGTATTTGTTAAGTAAATGAGTACAAGCTTTAGCAGGTTCTATTTCACAATGGAAGAGCTTTAAGAGCAGCAGGTTGTATCTGCCGAATTCTCTTTCTACTTATCAGACTGATTAGTTGGTGGTTAATTCCTTGACCATGACAATAGTAGAAAAATACTTTCTCATCTATAAATTCTTTGTGAAAATGATCTATATAAATTCTCCAGGCATGTTTGAAGAAACTAGGAAAACTTGTTTCCACAGATTATTTAGCACTACGTAGAATTTCTTAATGGTGATCCATTTTATGGAAAAGTGTTGAAAATATGGGGTTGAACTGAATTTTTTATTTGCTGATTTTAAGAGAAACATGAGGACTTTTCTCTTCTTTTCACAAGAGATTTCTCTTGTGAGTGCATTAAGATCATAAAACATTTCCTTGATAATAAAAACACAAATTAACATTGATAAATAGTATTTTGATTATTGAGTTTATGAAAAGTGAAAAATAGAGAATAAAAAGAAAATGATGTACAGAAGATCAGTCTTGGATTAAGAAAGAACTGAGTTCAAATTCTTCTTCACATAGATGCAGGTTGTGTAACCTTGGGCAAATCACTGAATTTCTCAGTACTTCAGGTCTACAGAGTAAACTTCCTAAGATTTAAACTTTCATAGAAGGTGGATGTGGTCTGTATTGAGAGATTTTATTCATGAGTAGTTCCTTATGTCAATGAATTCATATGTCTGATAATAATTTATACAAATAATTTATACTCTATTATAAGGGATTAGTTCAATGGAATTTCCTATTTTAGTCAGAACCTTCAGATGTTTTACTTATGCTTGACCCTATGTCTATTGTATCTATCACCAGAGTACCATGAAACTATTTCAAAAGAATTTATTTCCGCTCAGACGATATTGCCCAAATAATCCATATAATCTTTTTTTTTTTTTTTTTTTTTTGCATTTGGCCAATTGTATGTTTTAAGGAATTGTTTTCTTCAGTCAATTTTTTTGTCTTTCCTTTCCCAAAATGTTGATTATCTCTTCTATACCTATTGCTTCTTTCCCCAACTTTTCTTCTACCTCTCTTATTTGCCTTTTAAAATACTTTATGAATGCTTCCAAGAGGCTTCTTTGGACTTAAGACCAATTTATATCACAATTTATAATCCATATGGATGTATACATCCATATGGATGTATGTTTTCTCTCTCCCCTATTAATAAGTACATATTGAATGACTATTGCCTATGTTCTGATGTACAGTTTCTTGGGTCATTCATTTATTCTGTCAGAACTTCCATCTTTTAATGAACTCAGAATTGAATGGAAACTGAGAAAGGTTTTATTTGATTCCAAACTTCTTCCTACCTTAGAAACCTCTTCTTTTTAATGCACTTAAATATTCTTTAAGTTATAGAAAATGACTGTAAATCAAAAATCACCATAATCTCTGAATAGCCTCAATTGAAGATTGCCCAAAAGGAAAATGGAAGAGACGTGACATATATAAATAAGTTGCTATTTATTACCAATAATGATGCATATAAGAAGTCGTGCAAAAGATAGTTCCAGAAATACATTACCCCAACATCTGGTGAGCTGACCATGTAGCAAGCAAACAAGAAAGCAAATCGGTACCCCAAATGATTCCTTGGTATCCACATAATTTTTTTAAAGATGCAGAGAAAAACCTTTAGTTGGTTAGGTGGATCCCAATGGTACTCAAGAGTATTCAAGAGCTACCTGATAGATTTTTAGTATGAGCTAGGTCTATATCCCAAAAAGCTAATAAAAAGGGGGAAAGTACCGACATGTGCAAAAATGTTTATAGAAGCTTTTTAATTATTTTTCACATTTTTCCTTTTGCTCTGTTTCTTCTTTTTATAACATAACTAGTATGGAAATATGTTTTACATGAATGCACATATATAATCCACACCAAATTACTAATCATTTTAGGCAGTGAGGGAGGGATGAAAGAAAGAAAGGGAAAAATTTGGAACTCAAAATTTTATTTTAAAAATGAATATTAAACATTTTTATATGTAATTGGGAAAATAAAATACTATTAAAATTTTAGTGTGAGCATTTAACCTTGAAAATTAGGAAATGCTACAAATTGTGTTGATTATTTAGAATTAAAGTTCTAGAGAAAATGTTAAAAATGCAATAAAATTTAATATGTCTCATGTGTACATTTCCCCCACAGTTAGTTAGTTATTAAACATTTAACAGCATAGTACTATTAGTTCCTTTAGGGAAAATTAATGAAATGATTCTACTGTCATAACTAAAGAATTGGAAGTGTTCTTATAAGTTATTTTGTTCAACCTCATCAATTTATGCATGAAAAACTAAGGTTCAGAAAGTGGAAGTCACTCAGTTAAGTGAATTACCCAGACTCATCTTTGTTGTTAGTGCCAGAATTAGTATTTAAAAACTGAGTTCTCTTTACATTAAAGCATACTGATTCTCCAGGGAATGGAAAAGAATCCAACAGGATGAGAAAATTTAAATGGACAGATCTATATCATTGAAAAAAAGTTCCCACAATTATGAATCCAAGGAAGAATTGAAGTCTTGAAGTATTTGTTTTTATAACATGAAATTTTGTAATTCAGAGTTAGAATATAACATCTACTTAGTTCAATATTCTAAAATCCCCTACTGGGATATCAGACAAATGATAATCTTTTGAGTATTCCATTGAACTTTTTGAGCAGTTCTAATTATTAAAGTGTTTTTCTGGAAATAAAACTTAAATTTTCCCCTTAGAAACTTCCATCCATTATTTCTAGTTTTATTGGTTGGCACCAAACAAAACAAGTCTAATCCCTCTTTTAACAGATCATGACATTGTAAGGAGAAGAGACAGATAGGATGTGAGAATGACTAAGACACTGTGTGGTACAGGGTGCTGAACAGATTACAGACTTAGTATCTCCAAGCTAAATATTTTTATTCAGCAAAAGCTGCAGTCCCAAGGCAAGACTATTAGAAGATTTAATGTCAACAGATTAGCATGCTTTTCCAAGGGGGAACAGTTCATTACTTACTTGGAGGGAAAGTTGAATTAGCATCAGAGGAGCAGAAAAAGAGTTGAGAACTTTCAGAGATTTGGTATACCACAATATGGACCAGAACACTTGAAAACATTAATACTCACATGATGAAAATGATAAAGAAATTAAGACGCTACTTAGTGAAAAATGAGAATTTGTAGGGATTGTCAGCAAAAAAGTTTATCAGTCTCTAAGAAAAGAGTGCTTAAAATTAACTTCATCTAAAATAAAGTATGAAGCTAAGAAAGAGACAGAATCCTTAGCTCAATAAGAAGGCATATGAAATCCAGTTTTATGCTGATAATAACAATCCAAGGTGCTTTTGTGTTACCCTAAAGGCTATTTATGGACCAAAAATTGTGGTGCACCTCAACTACATGGTGCTGATGGAGATACATTGATTAGAACTTTGGATAGAGCACCAGCCCTGAAGTCAGGAGGACCCGAGTTCAAATCTGGTCTTAGACACTTAACACTTAACCTAGTCAAGTCATTTAACCCCAATTGCCTCAGGAGAGAGAAAGAGAGAGAGAGAGAGAGAGAGAGAGAGAGAGAGAGAGAGAGAGAGAGAGAGAGAGAGAGAGAGAGAGAGAAGAGAGAGAGAGAGAGAGAGAGAGAGAGAGAGAGAGAGAGAGAGAGAGAGAGAGAGAGAGAAAGAGAGAGATGGGCTGAATACTTCCATAGTATTCTCAATAGACATCATGAACCAAAACTGAAGCTGAAGTTTCAACCTAAAGAAGTTTTGAATACCCTTAGATTTCTTTTATGTGGCAAAATGCCAGGTATAGATTCTATTTCAGTTCAGATTTTCAAGGCAGGGTGCTACTGTTCATTAAAAAAGCTGACTAAAATCTTCTGGATTATTTGGTAAAAGGAGATTAACTCAATGACTTCAAGGAGACCTCCATTGTCCATCTCTTTTAAAGTTAAAGAAATAGATTGTTTTATGACAGTCTGAGGGGCCTTCTATCTTTCTCAAACATAGCTGGCAAGATTCTTGCCAGAGTCCTCTTTAATAGGTCAATGCTTCACCTGGAAGATGGTCATCTACCTGGGAGCCAGTGTAGCTTTGAGAACAATTGATAAGGTGTTTGCTGATTGAAAACTCCAGGAGAAATGTCAAGAGAAGAGAGAACTCTATCTAACATTGGTTAACCTGACAAAAGTCTTTGATACTGTCAGTCTTGAAAACTTGTGGAAAATTATGTCAAAATCTGGTTGCCCACAGATGTTCATCAGTATTATATGTCAGTTTCTAGATAATGCACGGTCCCACTGGAGTAAAGCAAGATTCTGTGCTTACTCCTATGCTTTTTAGCATGATGTTTTCAATAATGTTGTCATGCGTTCAGTGAGGATTAAAATGTCATCAGTAGCAGCCACCACACTGACAGTGAATTCTTTAAGTAAAAAAGACAAGACTAAAGTGGCAGAAGGGTTGGTGCATAATTTTTTTTTTGTTCACAGATAATTTTGCACTCAATCCAGCCTCTAAGGCTGAGATGTAAAATATGCATTGATTTTCTATTGCTTGTGCTAATTTTGGTCTAACAATTAAAACAAGAAAACACAGATTCTACACCAGTCAGCACCACACCATTTATACATGTAACCATCAGTTAAAGCAAAGAGAAAAATATTGAATGCTGAGATAAGTTACCTTAACTTGGCCCCATATTTTTCAGAGATGTACACATAGATATAGAAATTCTGAAGAAAAGTGTGGGAGAAAAGATGTATCAGACTACCTACCAAATTGATAGGTGACAATCATTTCATTAATCTCATGGCTGTATGCCATTTAATTGTTTTAGGAAGATTCTAAAGATCACCTAGCAGAATAAAGTTCTTGAAACTGATGTCCTTTCTCAAACTAAACTAACAACATTCAATCTCTATAATTATGAAAAGTCAGCCCTATTTTTTAAATGCCAAACAGGTTTTTCTAAAAACAATTTTATGGAGAATTCATAAAACAAGTATTCACATGAATTTCAGAAGTGATCCAAAGTCACTCAATTTAACTTTGAAGAATTTTGGAATCAATTGTGTGATGTAGGAGACACTGGCAAAATATCTCCCAACATAATGTGCTTGTATCAATGAAGGATCTCTGCTCTATGAGTAAAGCAGAATTGTAGTAGCTCAAAAGAAATGTGAGATGCACAAATTTATAGACATTTCAAATACAAATATTTATGTGGACGATTTTTCTCTGACCTGTTATAGAACTGTAAAGCTCATGATCAGCAACATTCAGACACCTTAACTTCAACATAACCATGTCATTTTAGTCTTTTTTGAGAATTAAGGATAATAATTAGCAACTAGCTATGTATACTTCTCAGGATGTTTCAGTTTTCTAATTTTGATAATTAGACTAAATACTCTTTACATTATTTTTAAAAATCTAAGATATTATACATATGTGTAAATGTGCTGGGTAGATGCAGCCTTTCTTTTATGGAAGAGAGTTGAGTTGGACTGGGAGTAAGAAAAATTATCACTCAGACACCAAGAATTTTCCAATCTTAGTTTCATTATTCATAAATGGAAAATGCTTTGTAAACAAAAGCTCTTGATATAGGTATACAGTTTGGATCTATTTAGAAATTTGGTATTCTTTTTTAGCATACTAGTCACCAAACTTTGCAATTTGAACAAACTCATTATGGCAACAGTTCATAAAATCTTTTATTATTTTCTAAAGAAACTAAATGTTTCCCCACTATTCCCTTAAAGCAATTATAGAAAAAAAGTTCTTCTTACCAAGAAACTTTTCAATATCATAGGCAATGCCACTATGTATTATATTTTATTTTCTCTAAGGAGCTCCATGAAAGAACATGTACCACAGAGAAAAAATTTATTTTGCAAACCCTTAGGTAAGATTGCATATTATATGCAAGAAAATAATACATATTTTGTATCTAAATTTTACATATCTATTTTCTAGAACAGAAAAAATTTATCTTCATGAGTATCATAATGATAATGAGCTGCAATGTGTACTATTATAGGTAGCATGGCATAAAGAAAAAAAAAAGCTGAATTTTTAATCAGAAGACTTGAGCTGAATTGTTGCTATTTACTTGATGTTTTACCTTGGGGCAAATCACATTTCCTCTTATAAGGAGAAAAAGAGGGCCCAAATGTGGTGAGGAGGGTACTGTTAATATGTGACTCAAAGGGGACAGAATAGACATTGCTATTCTCTTCTCCATCCACTCTGCCCAGAGGGAGACTTTAAAGTTAATGTGAGGAGAAGCAGGAAGTTGGAGCCTGGTCTCCTTAGAATGAAGATACCCCAAGTTAGAATCCTATTTGTTCCCTTAAACATAGTTTATCTAAGGGATATGATTGGGTTCCATCTAAATTTTGATTGTTTTATCATTTTGCTGAGGGAGAAAGAAGACCCCAAACTCTATATTCAAAGCTTGAACACTTTCCCCTCCAATAGCAGTGAATATACATAGTGAATAGCAAAGAAACCCATTTATTTAAAAGTAGTAAATCAGAAATCATAGAAGGGATGCATAGGAGATCATATGCTAGACCATACTGAATGAAGGTACTCTTCCATTAGGAGCAAGATAACTCAGTTCAAGCAAGAGAAAAACTCTTATATCTCACCCAAGAGGAGACTCCCTGTACCTCACTGAGAATAGGGACATGATGGAGACTGACAATTCCTTTCATATTTTACTTTACTTTTTAGTCTGAAATCTGAAGTAAGGTTATTTTCTTCCATTTTCTGTATCAAAATTGGAAGTCAGAAGTTCCCAAAAGAATGTGGCCACTTGTAGAATCCAGAATATTGTTTCAAGTTTCAAAGGGCTCTGGATATAAAGTGTCCTGAAGGAAGGCTCTTGCCTGAAGAGTTCTTAAAGAAGATAAGTTTTCTAAAGTCCAAAGGGGACTCTCTGACTCTCATCACCTTT
The DNA here is from genome assembly GCF_048593235.1 of Sminthopsis crassicaudata. Lineage (NCBI taxonomy): Eukaryota > Metazoa > Chordata > Mammalia > Dasyuromorphia > Dasyuridae > Sminthopsis > Sminthopsis crassicaudata. The sequence continues at coordinate 550,709,037 of NC_133617.1, read as the reverse complement.
TTTCATCCTTCAAGCAGGGCCAGGCCTTCATTTTTATCAATGAAGAGAGAGGCTCATACCAATGGGCTTTGGAACTGAAGTTACACTCTGTAATCTTTGTTGCTGTCATTCACAAACCAAGGGTGACTTTCAAGTATCTTGATTCTCTTTCATTCTATGATTATGGATCATTGTCTTTGGATCAACAAGTCAATATTCTTGACTTCCTGAATTATAGCCCTTATGTATCTCTCAGAACTTGGACTAGTTTGAGAAGACAATTTGACAATTACACTCTTTTCCCTTTACCCTGCTATTCTCCTTTTTTGACTTCAAGATTTATATTGATGACTCTTCTTATCCCTGACTTCCTGCTTCTTTAACTTTCTTCATTCCAATGATTTTCAATCTTTTTTTACTTTACCCCCCCCCCCCATTAGGCCAGCCATATTTTGGAACCCATTGTCATTTGTATCATAGACTCATAATCTGTTTCTTAGAATTCAAACCCTTAGCTTCTTCTTTACAATAATGAACTCCCCCCCCCCCCCTGAGGCTGGGGTTAAGTGACTTGCCCAGGGTCACACAGCTAGGAAGTGTTAAGTGTCTGAGATCAAATTTGAACTCAGGTCCTCCTGATTTCAAGGCTGGTGCTCTATCCACTGCGTCACCTAGCTGCCCCTAATAATGAACTCTTAATATTAAATTTCTCCTATTTCAATATTCCTGCTGGAACTTTTTTCTTTGTTTTCATATATCTCTTGACCAAACATGTACCATATGCCAGGTCAGCCATTTAAATAATGTCCCTGTTTAAATATGTAAATAGCTAGTATTTAGAAAATGCTTTAAAGTTTTCAGAACTTTTAACAAACATTCCCCGGTTCTATTATTATCCCTAATTAATAGACAAAGGACTGAGATAGACACATCTTACTTGATTTGCCCAAGGTGTCTCACAGAGAGTAAGTATGAGAAATCTGATTTTAAACTTAAGTGCTCCTGAATCCAGATCTAATTCTCTATACACTAAACTAATTTTCTGTGGCAAAAAATCTATCCATGTCTCTTTTGTGTTTACTCCTATTTCCAGAGTATTGAGTATAACTGAAGAGAGGTACAAAAATGTACTGCATGAATTTGGACTATGCTCAAAAAGTTATCAAACTGTGCATACCCTTTGATCCAGCAGTGCTACTACTGGGCTTATATCCCAAAGAGATCTTAAAGGAGGGAAAGGGACCTGTATGTGCAAGAATGTGTGTGTCAGCCCTCTTTGTAGTGGCCAGAAACTGGAAACTGAGTGGATGCCCATCAATTGGAGAATGGCTGAATAAATTGTGGTATATGAATATTATGGAATATTATTCTTCTGTAAGAAATGACCAACAGGATGATTTCAGAAAGGCCTGGAGAGACTTACATGAACTGATGCTGAGTGAAATGAGCAGGAGCAGGAGATGTTATATTCTTCAACAACAATACTATATGAGGATGTATTCTGATGGACATGGCCCTCTTCAACAAAGAGGTGAAACAAATCAGTTCCAATAGAGCAGTAATGAACTGAACCAGCTACACCCAGCAAAAGAACTCTGGGAGATGACTATGAGCCAATACACAGAATTCTCAATCCCTCTAATTTTTGTCCGCCTGCATTTTGGATTTCCTTCACAGGCTAATTGTACACTATGTCAAAGTCCGATTCTTTTTGTACAACAAAACAACTGTTTGGAGATGTATACATATATTGTATTTAATTTATACTTTAATATATTTAACATGTATTGGTCAACCTGCCATCTGGGGGAAGGGATTGGGAGGGAAGGAAGGGAAAAAATGGAACAAAAGGTTTTGCCTTTGTCAATGCTGAAAAATTACCCATGCATATATCTTTTAAATAAAAATCTATAACGAAAAAAAATGTATTGCATGAACAAATTACAAATATGTTATAAGGAAGTTGTGCTAAAAGGGGACCAAAATGGCATCCTTATATTTGGGACAAGGCACATTGTAAACAATTGTAGATGATCAGATCAATATAAGCTTGAAGCCTCTACCACAGGTAGCTTATATGAACATTTAGAATGAAGATTTCTCTAAATTTGTGCGTGTCTTATTTCTTTAGAACTACTGCAATTCTGTTTTGCTTATGGAGCACAGTGTCTCTGATCCAAAAATGCCATGCTTAGTGGTCCTGTGCTGGTGTCTCCCATGTGTCCCAGTTGATTCCAAAGTCCTTTAAAGAGTGTTGTATTGTTTCTTCTGACTTCTAAATGAACACTTCCTTTGTTTGGGTTCTCCATGAAGTGAACTTTTCACATTTGAACAATGTGGCCAGTCCATCACAACTAGCTCAAGAAAGATCTTCAGTGTTTGGTACTTTATCCTGTTAGGTTTAGAATCTTTCTTTGGCAATTTATATGAAAGTGATTCATTTCCTGATATGGCATTACTATTCTGTTCAGATTTCATAGTCATATAATAATGAGATCAGTACAATAATTCTATAGAACTTCAGTTTGGTAGTTGGTAGGTAGTGTAATATTTCTTCTCTTCTAAAATTTTCTTCAGAAGCTTATCATCTATGTGTATGTTCCTGAAAAATGTAATGCAAAGATAAATGAACTTATCCAAAATATTCATTTTTTCCATTTGCTATAAATGATGTTTCTATATATTGGTAATATGGTGCTGGCTGGAAAAGAATCTGTTGTCTCAGTATTAACTCTTAGATCAAAATTAGCCCAAGCATTTTGTGGCAACTCAGACTCAGAAGCTGCATTGAGTGCACAGTCATCTGTGAACAAAAAGTTATTCAACAATTTTCCCTCCATGTTAGTTTTGCTTATAACATGGTAGTTGACCTTGAGACCATTTTCCTCATTGCTGAAAAAAAAAGACAGGGAGCAAGCACTCAGCAATGCTTCATTGAATTGGTGACTGGGAAAACATGAGAGGTTCATTTTAAAATTTTAGTGATTGATTATTGTCAGCCCATTAAAATATAAGCTTCTTGAGGGCAGGAACTGTCTTTCCTTCTACTTGTATTTGTATTACCCACATTAAGCACATGATCTGGCACATAATAAGCATTCTATAAATTTTAAGTGACTACCTTTCAATATCTAAACATTTTTAGGTCTTTTCTAGAGATAACTAACTGAAGAGTTGATTAGAGTTTATGACATGTAGTCAGGAAATCTTAAATTTAAATCTGATCTTTGGGACAACACAAGTCATTTAATTCCTATACCCTTCAGTTTCCTCACCTGTAAAATTGGGAAAATAGTACCTCTTTCCCAGAATTGTTGTGAGGATCAGATGAGGTGCTTAACATAGTATTTGACACATAATAGACTTAATAAATGTTTCCTTTATTCCTTCTTTCCTTTTTCTCATTGAATTATCCAATTAATTCTACTCCCTTCAAATACTCTTTTATGTCTCATTATTTTAGAATCATAAGATTCTTCTAAAAGTAGTGTATGCTTTTTCCATTACTGGGCAACCCGCTAAAATATGTTTTTTATCCTGAATTCAACTGAAATTGTTCTTTCAAAGAACTAGTGATCCCAAATCATCAAATGCAAACATTTTTCTATTTCTATTCTCCCTTTTCTAATTTTATTATTTATTATTTTAATTTTCCCCAGTTACATGTAATATAAATTTTCATCTTTCTTTTTTTAAAACTTTTATGTTCTAGATTTTTCTTCTTCCTTTCCTATCCCTGTCTTTGAGAAGGAATATGTGAAGTCATGCAAAATATTTCCAAAAAAAGTCCTGCTGTGAAGGAAAACATAAATTCCCCCAAATCCCTCAAAAATAAAGGCAAAAATGATTCAATCTGCATTCAGACATTATCAGTTCTTTCCCTGGGTATGAATAACATTTTTCATCATAAATCTTTCAGAATTGTCTTCGATTATTGCACTGCTAAGAATAATAAAGTCATTCAAAGCTGATCCTCTAACAATATTGTTATTTTGTTCTTAGAACATTTCACCTTACATCAGCTCATATAAGTCTTTCTAGATTTTTCTTAGGGCATCCTGCTCATTATTTTGTATAGCACAATGATATTTCATCACAATCATATATCACAATATGTTCAACTCATAGGCATTTCCTCAGTTTACAATTCTTTACTACTAGAAAAGAGCTGCTATGAATATTTTTGCAATAGGTTCTTTTTCTTTCTTTTCTTTTTTTCATTTTAGGCATATAAACCTACTAAAGGTCAAAAAAGGGTATTCATGGTTTTTATAGCCTTTTGGGCATAGTTACAAATTGCTCTACACAATAGTTGGATCAGTTCACAAATCCAGCAGTACATTAACAAATCATTTTCCCTATATTTCCTCCACTATTTAAAATTTTTCTTTTCTGGCCTATTAGTCAACCTAATAGGAATGACGTAGTATCTCAGAATTGTTTTAATCTGCATTTCTCCAATCATCAGTAAATTAGAACATTTTTTTTTCATATACCTAGAGTTAGCTTTGATTATTTCATCTGAAAATTGTTCATATCTTTTTGATCACTTAGCATTTGGGAAATGGCTCATTATTAAAATTTTGGCTCAGTTCCTTATATGTTTGAAAAATGAAGCCTTTATCAGAAAAATTTGCTTCAAAATTATTTTCACAATTATTTTTGTAACAGTATTTCCCCCCCATTTCTCTCTCCTTTCACCTTGCCCCTCCCCAAGAATATTTTGCTTTTGACCAATACCTCTCCCAATCTGCCCTCTCTTTCATCACTATCCCCCATTCTCATATCCTCTTCCCCTCTTAACTTCCTTTAGGATAAGATATATTTCTATACTCAACTGAATGTCTGAGCAAATTCTGATAAGAATAAGGTTCATTCACCAACCTCGTCTTCCCCTCCACTGTTAAAAAAAAAAAAAAAAAATTATTCCCTCGTTTATGTGAGATAATTTACTCTCATTCTACCTTTCCCTTTCTCTCAGCAATTCCTCTCTTACCCTTAATTTTATTTTTTAGAACATTCATATTCAAATCACACATGTGCTATATATACACTCTTTCTAACTGCCTAATGAGGAGAAAATTCTTGACTTACACATATCATCTTCTCATGTAGGAATGTGAAAATATAAAATCTTATTAAATCCCTTGTGATTTCAATTTCTTGTTTTCCTTTTAATACTTCTCTTCAGTCTTGTATTTGAAATAAAAATCTATTCAGCTCTGGTCTTTTCATCAAGAATGCTTGAAAGTCCTCTATTTCACTGAATACTCATTTTCTCCTACCCCTGAAAGATTATATTCAATTCTGCCGGATAGATGGCTCTTATTGTAACTCTAGATCTTTTGCTTTCTGGAATATCATATTGCAAGCCCTCTGATCAATTAATGTAGAGACTGCTAAATCTTGTGTTATGCTGACTGTGGCCCATTATACTTGAATTGTTATTTTTGATGACTGGCAATATCCTCTCCTTGACCTCAGACTTCTGGAACTCAGATATAATATTCTCAGGAGTTTTACTTTTGAGCTATCTTTTAGGAGGCAATCAGTAGATTATTTTAATTTATATTTTACCTTCTGGTTCTAGAATATCAGGACATTTTCCTTGAAAATTTCTTGAAAGATGTTGTCTGGACTCTGCATTTTTTAAAAATCATAACCTTCAGGTAGTCCAATAATTTTTGAATTATGTTTTCTAAAACTAGGCCAGTTTTTTTTCCAATGAGATATTTCACATTGTCTTCTTTTTTTTTATTCTTTTGGTTTCCTTTTATTGTTTCTTGATTTATCATAAAATCATTAGCTTCCATTAGTTAAATTCTAATTTTTATACAGTTATTTTCTTCAAAGAGCTTTTATATCTCTTTTTTAATTGTTCATTTTTAAAGGTATTCTTCTTGTTTGATTTTTGTACTCAATTTCTCATTTCTTCTCCTCCTCCTCCTCCTTATTTTCTCTCTGTCTCTGTCTCTGTGTCTGTCTGTCTATCTCTCTTTCTTTCTTATTCTGTATGTGTATTTCTTATTATCTCTTGTCACTGTACTATTTTACAATATCCTATTCAGAAATAATGGATCATGAAAAACACAGGAGTTACATTACATCAAATATTTATCCAAGCATTAATATTAAACTTTAAAGAACATGAAAATTTTAGATTTAACATATATTTTCTTGGAAATTAGTGGGGAGAGGAAATGGGTGCTTTCTTATCCATCACTTGTTCTCTTGAAAAGGAAAGTCAACAGATACAGGTAGTTCAGACACATTCTCCTAGATGTTTCATAATGTCTCCTGTGGCACCTTAAAGGGGAAGCAATTACAATATCTGGAACTCCAACAACAGTACCTTTTCAATGGCTCTTAGTCTCAGTTGTAAGGTTATCTGAAGAAATTAATTATGGCTTGAAATTTGTTGTTATTGAGTCATGTTCAGTTGTATTCAGCTATTTATGACCCTATTTGGGATTTTCTTGGCAAAGATACTGAAGTGCTTTGCCATTTCCTTCTCTAACTTGTTTTACAATGAGGAAACTGAGGCAAACAGGATTAAGTGACTTGCCCAGCCAGAGTCACCCAACTGATAAGTGTGTGAGATAAAATTTGAACTCAGGAAAATGAGTATTCCAGATTTCAGGATCCATACTTTATCCACTATGCCATCTAGCTTCCCTTTGGGGGAATTATTCTCATTCAAATCAATATTAACTTTATACAGTATGTGTGGTTTAATAAAAGCAAGTAAATTATAGAAAGACTTGGAAAGATTTACATGAACTGATATTGAGTGAAATAAACAGCATCAGGAATAAATTGTACACAATAACAGCAATAATATGCAGTAAACAACTATGAAAGGCTTGGTTCTTCTCAGTGATTCAGTGATCCAAGGCAATTCCAATAGACTTTGGATAGAAAATGTCATCTGCATACAGAAAAAGAACTAAGGAGACTGAATATAAATCAACACATGCTATGTTCACTTCTTTTTCTGTTTTTTTTTCCTCTCCCATGGTTTTTCCCTTTTGCTTTGATTTTTCTCTTCCAACATGATTCATAAAGCAATATATATTAAAAATAAATACTAAAATTACTACAATAAAAAGACAGCAGATAATATGTATGTTGAGGCCTTGAAATATTGCATATCAATTTGTAAATTATTTTAGGCAAGGTAAAATCTTAATCTTTCATAAGTAGACAAATACAATGAACTTGGACACTTCCTTTAAGTCATAGGACTTGTTTTCAGTAGACAATTATGGCTTTCCTAAAAGATGTTGCTGTAGTTGGGGAAGAGTGCCAGTCACTTTGCAAAGGTCATAGCTAATTTTTCTTGGAACAAGTGTAACCTACTAAAGACAAATTAGATTGGAATGGTAATTCCATGACTGTTGAGACAAAACTAGGATAATTGAATTCATAGAACATTAAAACTGGAAGGACATGTGAATTCCAAGCCCAGTATCATTTTAAAGCTGAGGAAACAGAGAGAAGTAAAATGTCTAAAATTACACAACCAGATAATGGCAAATCTAAGATTGGAACTCCTTATTCACTGTCCTTTCTGTTATATCATTTTTAAATTATTTGCCTCTTGATCAACTTCTTACCTATTCAAAGATAATGGGTAGATTACCCATGTAAAACATCTAAGATTTCATTTTTGCATATGTAAACTGGAAAAAAGGCTTTGTGATTTTGTATTTTCTCCATGTTCTAGAATTGTTATACTCTGGCTTTTATTTTGTGTAGATTAATCATTGATTATGAATTAATCATGATTAAGAACATTGTTCTTAATCATCTCTCCAACATTCACAAACTCAGATAGGACGACATTCTGCCTTAATCTCAATGCATTATTGTTTGATATAGTATGGCTTTTAAAAAAATCATTAAAAATATAACACCTAACCTTATGTGCTTCATGAATATGTTTTGGGGAGATAACCACTATATTTGAAGAAATCTGATGTCCAAATTAATAATATTCATTCAGGATCCTATCCCTGCCAGCATTTAAAATGCACCAAAAACTTTGATATTCTTATTGTGAAATGAAATCTGGAAAATGAAACTTTGATGTGGTATGTGTGAGAGAAGTTAACTTTTGCAGAGTAAAGATTTCTTTGGTCTCTTCTTGGCATATTTTTATGGAGAACCTTCCTAGGAGTTCTGATACCAACCAGCAGCAGGAGCTGTATGTGACTTTACTGTAATCCATCAGTGCATTATGGCCCCATTACTAATCTTTTCCTTTCTTCCTTTCAGCATTTCTATAAACTTTTTTATAAGGTCTCTTCTTTGCTATACCCATCTTAACCAAACATTTCCAAAATCTGCCCAATCTGTTGAAATTCCAACAGTGACCCAGTAGTGGTCCTACTTTGAAAAGAAGCTACTGGTCCCCATTCAGTTTTTCCACCATTTGAAAACCAGTCGGTCAGCAAAATTTCCTAGTAGTTCCCTGGCTGGAATGGAAGATGATCTTGTACTTTGGTGAATGCCTCTCAACAAGGTACTTTGTATTCTTAGGCCTGGGACTTCAGTTTCTCCTCAGGTATTTTTTTCACAACTCTTTCCCTTCCAACCCTCATTCATTCCCCAGATCCCAGACCCTTCTTCTTTTCTTCTCAGTACCACATTCCTCTCTGCTTTCCTAGGTAAGTGATTATACTGTTAACCTTCTTCATTAGTAAGGCTGCTATCTCTAGGTCTTGATATTTGGTGAAAGAATATCTTTCATCTTATAAATTCATTATGACCTTGGTGAGGGAGGCCTTTGTGTTGTTCATTTCAGAAAAGAAATGAAACTATGTTCTGTACTTTCATTGGAAATGTTTCTTGTTAGGGAAAAGTGCCATGGCATCTTGTTTCCTTTTTTAAAAAAAATTCATTGTATTTTTCTGAATATCTTAACACATTTTTTTTTACATTCCTGACCAAAAAAAAAAAAAAAAAGTGAGGGACCCTTTGGATAGAATAAGAAAAATGGCGAATGATCAAATGCTGGATAAATCTTGTCATTTTAATATTTTGTTGCCATAAGGGCTATTCTTTTCAATATTTAAAGTTGAATTGTCTTGAATTCATTGTCTATGCTTTGATAAACATTTAAATTGGTTAACAAATGATGGGATTTATCTTGTTCTCCAAATTAACTATTCACTGCAAATATAAGACCTATAAAGAAGAGTGGCTGTTGCTTTGATTTGAATCTACTTGGTTCTACTCATCTTGTTTTTAATACATACTTAATTTCATCAATCTTATTCTTTCACAACACAATCTCAAATTTAAAACCATGACTTTCTAAACTTCATATAGGGCACTCAATAATTTTAGATAAAGCTAAATATACCAAAGCAATTAACTGATGCAAAGATTCCAAAAATTCAACCTACATAATTTGTTTCTTTAATATAATTTAAAGAAAACAAAATTTTGAAAGCAAAGAATATTTTAATAAATATAACCAAACTGAGAAAGGCAAAACAAAATTTATTGCACTCAGATATTTTTAAATTTTGTTTTTAACAATGGAATTTAATGATTTGTTGCTTTCAAAGAATATAAAATGGATGGTGTCAGTTTTATATTCTTACAATACAATTTATGATACAAATTACTATGAATGCATCAAGAAAACTTTTATATTTTCTCTCTTTTAGTCACTCCAATATTAAATGCAAATATTGAGTCCTGTAAATGACTTATTTGCTACAAAAGTGGAAACAGCAAATGTGGAAATTATTTCTATTGTATTCACTTACTACTGATAGAATTCTATGATTTACTACCTCTATCAAGACTATATTGAAATGTCTATTTGTTTTTTATGATCACCTCCCTCAATCCTCCAACTTTAGAATGCCTCCTTCTTTTTTAGTTTTCCCCTAATTCTTCTGTTTTCCCTTCTATTAATCTTTCCCTTTCTTTTCTCTCTTTCCCTCCTACTTCCCTATAAGGTGAAACAAGTTTCTCTTTGAAATCAAATATGTCTGATATTCTCTCTTAGAACCAAATCTGATGAGAGTAAGATTCACACAATGCTCATCTCCCTCCATTCTTGCTCTCAATTATAATAGCTTTTCTTTGCTTCTTCATGAGATGTAATTTTCCTTGTTTTACCTCCTTTTTCCTGTTTTCCAGTATGATCCCCTTTCTACCACCAGTTTCTTTTTCATATTATCATAATAAAATCAAATTATACCCACATTCACTAATTATATCCATAACAGAAATATAATTCTTGAGAGTTCTTGTCTTTTTACCTTTTTTATGCTTCTCTTGAGTTCTGTATTTGGAGATCTAATTTTTTGTTCAGTTCTGGTCTTTCCATTAGAAATAGGTGAAATTCACCTATATCATTGAATGTCCATCTTCTTTCTTCTCCAAAAAATAATGTTCATTTTAGCTGGATAGTTTATTCTTGGCAATAATCCAAATTTCTTTTCTTTTTAGAATATCAGATTCCAGGCCCTTAAGGTGGAAGATGTTAGGTCCTGGGAAATCCTAATTGTGGCTCTTTGGTATTTAAATTGTTTCTTTCTGGCTGCTTGCAATATCTTTTCCTTGATATGATGGTTCTGAAATTTAGCAATGATATTCCTTGGGATTTAAATTTGGGGTCTTTTTCAGGAGGTGATCAGTGAATTCTTTCAATGGCTATTTTACCTTATGATTCTAAAATATCAGGGCAGTTTTCTTTTATGATTTCCTGTAAGATAATATCTAGGTTGTTTTTTTTTTTTTTTTTTTTTCCATCATAGCTTTCAGGAAGCCCAATAATCCTTAGATCATCTCTTCAAGATATTTTCCAGGTCAGTTGCTCTTCCTAGGAGATATTTCATATTTGCTTCTATTTTTTTTTCTTTTTTTGTTGTTTGACTTATTCTTGAAGTCTTATTGTGTCATTCATTTCCATTTGTTCAATTCCAATTTTTAGTGTATTATTTTCTTCAGTTACCTTCTTGAGCTTCTTTTGCAATTGGCTAATTGAATTTTTTCTTCATTCCATTCTTTTTCCATTTCACAAATTTTGTTTTTCAGATAATTGGTCTCTTTTTCATATCTCTTTTGTAGGGCTTTTCCATTCCTTCTTGCAATGATCTCATTTCATTTCTCCATTTTTCTTCTAACTCTCTTTTAAGATTCTTTATGCAATCTTTGATGAAAGCCTTATGAAATGGAGACCAGCTCATATGTCTCTTTGGGGCTTCATCTGGAGTTGCTTTGCCTTTGGGAACCTCAGGATTTGAGGTTTATTCTTCTCTCTCTCTCTCTCTCTCTCTCTCTCTCTCTCTCTCTTCTCTCTCTCTCTCTCTCTCTCTCTCTCTCTCTCTCTCTCTCTCTCTCTCTCTCGCTCTCTCACTCTCTCTCCATAAAAGCTGTCTATGGTGAGAGTTCTTTTTGGGTATTTATTCATTTTTTAAGGTATGAGGTTTACTTAATGCAAAGGAGCCACAGTTGCTTTAGTTTGCCCTGGGGCAGTTCCAATGATTGATTTCCAGTGTTGGGTAATGGGGTCAGTGGTTTATAATTTGCCTTTTGTAGCAAATCTGCCAAACCACCTGCTTGCTGCCAGGACAGAGTGGCCTAAGAGGCTCACAGAAGATTCCCAGGTGTTTGGAAGTTGCAATGCTCTGACTCATAGCCCCTGCTCCTTGCCCCAGTCTCCCTGTGCTGCCCTATTGGCCTAGTAGACTATCCCCCCTGCCCATTTGAATCAGACATGTTCTGAAGTTCTTCTGAGGCATTTTCTTCTGTAAGTTTGTTGTACTCCAAATATTTGTGCATTCTTTGACTCCAAAACCAGTTTAGAGAATCTGTTGTTGGTTTGAGAGAAATTCAAAGGAGGCCACAGAAATTCCTGTCTGCTCTCTGACATCTTGGCTCTGCCCCCCAGAAGTCCAAAATGTTTTTGTTTTTGTTTTTGTTTTTTGTTTTGTTTTGTTTTGTTTTTTTGTTTTGTGGAAAATCTATTAATCAGGCCATAGTATCACAATTAAAGTAAGCTCCCCAATAAAAAGCACATTTTAATCATTTTTCCAATGTTTTTGATCGCTAAAATAGGGAATCTCAGATATATAAAGGACCCTTGCTAGATGCATTTCATCCTGCAAAACTTTCACTCTTTCCATGTTAACTGCATTTCTTGTAGAAGCAATTCAAGCAGAGCTCATGAATTTTCAAACATCATTCTATTTTCCTAGCTTCCATCAATCTCCTAGTTAAATTCAAGAACATAACATTACTCAAGATTTTTTTTTTTAAGTTTTTCATGTTTGACTTTCATAGTACTCTGGTCTAAAATGACTCCATTGTTCCCTTATCCTCACTTAAGGCTGATTTTCATATAAATTACAAAGCACATTATAATCCATCCTATACATGGATGATTTTTTTTCTTTCCACTGAGATCTTTATCTGATGTGAGCAGTATAAGAATGAAAGGAAGTGGGGGAGAGTACCAATCTAATTCTAAAAAATAAAACATTTCAGGCCAATTCCAAAATATGAAATTAGAAACCATTTTAGTTGGCTGTGTGTTAAAAAATTGAAGCATAAAGCTAACCCCTGGCATTACTTTAACTTATTGAACCATGACCCATGGGGGCCTGCTCTGCACTTTCCAGCTGCTCCTATGTAATAAAGGTGATAATTTCACAAGGATGAAGTTTATAATTTTTAAAATAATTTTTTTCAATTTGTACAGTGCTTTGCTAATTCTCTCCTTCTTAAAGACACATTTCTTTCTCTTCCTTGTGATTTGTAAGATACATATGGGTGTCTGTGCCACCTCCTCTTAACCACTTTAAATTACCTTACATATATTTATCTGTGTACATCTGTACACGTTGTAGGGCGACTAAGGAACATATTCCATGTGAGGGAAAACTTGGTTCTGGGCAATCATACATCTGCTAATAAACTTCATTATGTTGGATTATTTTAATTGAGTAAGATTTAAAATGATCATTGTTATTGTGTTTTGTTCCATTTGACTCTTTACCATTGCTTCATTGTCTTCCTTCCTATTCTTATTTTAAGGCAATGCTTTGAATCAACTAATGATTTTATTTAAATTGCTTTTGTATTCTATTTTCAAACTTTCTCCATTTTCTCCAACCCCCATTCACTTGCTTTCCCCCAAAATTTGAGGTTGTATTTAATTATTGTGATCTCTCTTGTTTTCTTTTGTATTTCTTAGTCTTTTTTTTCTCATCTGTTTCACTAATTTAATTTTCTAGTTAGTCCAAAATCAGCATCCTCTCATTCCTGTCCAATTTCTTATGCTTAATTGTTATCTTTTATTGCACCTTATTTTTCCTAGAAAAATGTTTTATTCTAACTTTGTTCTTTCTTCCCAATCTCTACCCCCATCCATGTGCTATTACTCTAGTTAATCATTTTTAATTATGTTTGTTTCCTCATGTCCTTCCTAGTTACAAGAGTTTTAATCTTCAGTTCTAGCCAATTTCTGGTTTATTGCATTTAGAAGTCTCTCCTTTATATACCTTATCTTAGAAATATCTGTGCATAAAGAATCAATGTTGGACAGAATCAGTGATGCAGGTTAAAAATTCACTGTGTCTCACCTAATGTAGGTCAATGTTATCCCTTTTGCTCAGAATGATCAGTTTCCTCATCAAATGTCACAATATTTTATCTCTGATTTTATGTTTCTCATGATTATGGATGTTAGATACTCCTAGAATTTCACACATAGGTCTAGGATGCTTCCCATGGAGGTATAACATTCTCTGAAAGGAGAGTATAAGTCTCTACCCAAGCACCTTAGTCAAATCCTTCACATAGATCCTTATGATCCACTGTCAAACAACTTTTTTGTCCATAACATTAATCTTCAAAGATTCCTTCTTTTTACTATATTGCTAAGGTCCTTCCATAATCTCTTAAATCAAGAAGCAATTATTTAGTACTAATTATTTTGAAGGCATTGCTATGTCATTCTTATGCTCCTTCTTTTGAAGACTCCCTCTTCTGATCATGAGACTATAGAAATAGTTCTTTTGTCATTCATCCATGGATTTGTAAAGGCTACATTTCCCATAACTCTGCTCCTTATTTATGAAATCTCTTATTCTGAAATCCTGTCTCACAAAATGAGCAGGCAAAGGAGAAAGTTACTATGGGAATAATGAAGACAGGCTCATCTTTAGAGGAAGATATTAAAGTTTAAAAAAAAAGCTCTCCTAACCCAAAGAGTAACTTTTAAAAATATATTTTAATAGTTTTATTTAACAGATATATACATAGGTAATTTTACAACATTGACAATTGCCAAAATTTTTGTTCTAATTTTTCCCCTCCTTCCCCCGACCCCTTCCCCCAGATGGCAGGTTGACCAATACATGTTAAATATGTTAAAGTAGAAATTAAATACAATATATGGATACGTGTCTAAACAGTTGTTTTGCTGTTTGAAATAGTGTACAATTAGCCTGTAATCCAAAATGGCAGACAACATTAGAGGGATTGGGAATTCTATGTAGTGGTTCATAGTCATCTCCCAGAATTCTTTCACTGGGTGTAGCTGGTTCAGTTCATTAATGCTCTGTTGGAACTGATTTGGTTCATCTCACTGTTGAAAATGGCCAGAATTGATCATCATATAGTATTGTAGTTGAAGTATATAATGATCTCCTGGTCCTGCTCATTTCATTCAGCATCAGATCATATAAGTCTCTCCAGGCCCTTCTGAAATCTTCCTGTTGGTCATTTCTTACAGAACAATAATATTCCATAATATTCATATGCCATAATTTATTTAGCCATTCTCCAACTGATGGGCATCCACTCAGTTCCCAGTTTCTAGCCACTACAAAAAAAGGCTGCCACAAACATTCTTGCACATACAGGTCCCTTTCCCTTCTTGAAGATCTCTCCCAAAGAGAGACATGTGACATGATTATCTGTCCAAAAAGAATTTATACAAAAACTCAAAAAAGAATTTAAAATTAAATGAGAGAGATTGAAGAAAAAAAATAAGAGACATCCAGGAAAAGCAAGAAGATTATGAAAAGAAAGTCAACCAAACAGAAAAGGAGATCTTAAAGCAGAACATGACTTTGAAAATTAGAAATGAGAAAGGGGAAGTCAGTAGTAGTTCTGAAAGCCTACGCACATTGGGAATGGGTAAAAGAGGAAACAATACATGCATGTACAAAGAAGGGTTTAGCAGCTTACAAAATTTATAAAAAAATAAAAGGGAGAGGGAATAATATAAATTGGCATAAAGAAGGGTGTAAAGATGAAAGGGAGTATTATAAGATATGCAAATTAATGAACAAGGAAGGAAGAGGGAGGGAAAAGATGGGAGAAGTTAAGGGAATCAAATATGGGAGGTTAAGTAATAGCAAGGCAAATTAGGAGGTAGAAGTAAAGTTAAAGAGTTAACCGGGCTAATAAATAAGAGACATACACAAACACAATATAAATAACTGGGAGTACAAAGAAAATAGTTGAGCAAGTAATCATTGATCTCAGACAAATTTAAATTTTAAAAACATTCAATTGAGAGAAATCTACATTCGATATTAGCCATATTTATATTGTTTTAGAGGTATATGTATATATGTATAAATGTTGAATATATGTATTGAGGTGTGTGTGTGTGTGTGTGTGTGTGTGTGTGTGTGTGTGTGCATGAGCACTTGTGTGTGGATATAGGTAACTATATATACATGTATACATGTTGTTGAACTGTGGCCTTTTTGAAATATGTAGAGATGGAGGAAAAGGGAAAACAAGAATAAAGTAAAAAGTGCACAGAAGAAGACAAACGAAAACTTACAAGAATGTAAAAAAAAAGTATAGCTATGAATATGCTTCTATTTTTATATATGCTTTCTTGAAATGGAAATTTATTATGTATTTTGAATCATCCCTGATGTTCTGCTGGGCCACATGACAACATTTTATTTTCTTTTTCTCTCTTTTTTTCCCATTTTGTTTTTACCCCTTATTTTGCATTTGTTTTATATACAGAATTAAAGAGGTTTTTTAATTAAAATATAATTTATTTTGCCTTATATAAAGTTTATGGATTCCTTTGAGATTGTTGCTTTTTGTTTATCATAGCAAATTTTTCTTCCCTTCAGTATTTTTCTTCCAAATGTTTTAATCTTTTTCACCTTTTAAAATAAGTTTTCTATTTTTTTACTTGGTCTAACTGAGTTTTTATAACTAAATTTTTACCCTTACACATTTTAACTTACATATCTTATTTATTTGTTAAAGCACTTGAAGTTTCCTGTTATTCTAAGCTTTTTTTCAAAACATACAATGTTATATGTATTATCTGGTATTAATTCCCTTTATTTGTCTTATATTTTTTAAAGCTTTAAATTTTTTTAATGATTTACTATATACCTTTATTTTTAGTTTTAGGATTCTATTTGTTTTGTTTATTGGTATTCTGAGATTTTAATGGGGTTCTTTTCTCTTGAAATTTTGGTGTTTCAATCTTTCTATATATTTATATTTTCCTGTGAATCAATTGCTGATTCTTCCCAGTTTCCTGCTACATACTCCCGAAAGAACAAGTTGTAAGGGTGCCCCAGCTTCCTTTTATTGATGATAAGGTAGACTGGTCTGGATCTCTTCCCTGACTACCTTCTCAAGACACACAGCTGTACCCCAGTGCAATATTCATCAGACTCATGGAGTTACCTACTTTGGAATTCAGTCATTCTGTTGCTCCTTTGTTTCACACCTTTGTTATTCCTTATTCTTGAGCTTAGTCACTGTCTATTGATTTTTGCAGGGTAAAAGAAGGACAGACAGTTAGTTCTGTGCTTAATCTCTGCAGTAGTGAGAGGAATATCAAGATGGTCTTTTGCACAAACCTTAGTTTTTCAGCAGCCTTAGTTGTACAGAGACTAGTTCATATTAAAGATTAGGGTCCTTTAATTTTTTAAATATTTGTTTTGATAAGAATTTTATCTTGTATATGTTTGTATTCTTTCTCCTGCAGATTTAGCTGCAATTACTCAATATCTGATGCATAAATCCTTATATTGGAGACCTAGATTATTGAATTTGTGTGGATAAAGTAACAAATCTTTCATCTTTCTGGTGACTTAATACCCAAGTATAATTTTTTTGTCAGTATTGCAGCCTTGAGTGTGTGTACACATACATAGTCACACAAAGACACAAACAGACACATACACACATTTTAGCTTTTTCTAACCATCTGCCTTATAAATTGGTTGGACTTATTTCCCTCTTGCTTCCTATCCTAATGTATGTGGTATAAATAAAAGATTGGCATGTGGAAGACAGATTAGACTTCTTCACTTTGGTCCTAGACAGCAGAACAAATAACAAAGGACAGAAGATATTGAGACATAGTTAGGCTTATTACAAGTGGAAAACAAAACAATAAAAAATACACCTTTATACAAATTAGAACTATCTCAATGGGGAATGGGTAATCTCAGAAGGATGTAGGTTCCATCTCACTGGAGGTTGTCAAACAGAATGGTGGCTGGTTGTGTTGTTCAAAGGAATCTATTAGGTGATCTATATAGTTCCTTTCTGTTTTGAAACTTTTGATGAGCAATTAAAGATATTCATAATTAAGTATGTTTTATTTGTGACAAAAAGCCCACTACCTCTTTGATGAGAAAATTGAGACTGTGAAAATGTCTATTATGTTCAAGACTGATAGCAAATCTGCACAGGTATTAGTGATTTTATCAGATTGTTTTCTTTTTATCCTAGGATTGTTTTTGTAAATGGCATTCCCCCTTTCCTCCCCACTTCTGCAGTGCTTTTAATAAACATCCAGCTAAAGAAAAAAAAAAGCTACTATGGTTTATTCTGGATTATGAATTCTCATCTTAGCCTTAGGATTTGTTGGAAAAGATTTTGTTGGACTTGACAACATTTTTTATCTTGTTTTTGGCTGCTTTGAATCACATCCTAGGTGATGGGATTTCAGAGGAAGGGGCAAAATATATCATTAAAATGTTTCCCCTGTAAAAGATGTATATATTAATCACCCTGCCAAGTGAGTAGAATTTAACAATGTGCTCAGTCTATTTATGGTATTGGGGTGCACTTCTAAAGAATTAAATGTTTCCATGGCAACATTTGATAGGGTGTCTGAGCTGTTAAGAAAATTTATTGCAATTCCAAGGCCAACTCTTTCTGTGTATCTAATTCAATGTTCTTCATCAGCCTAGATATTCTGAAATTCAAACTTTTGTCCAAGTCTTTGCATATTTCATCCTGTAAGAGAGATATTACATTGAAAAAGTTTCACAGAGTCATTATTCTAATTCATTTGTCATGGCTTGATACATTACAAACATTTGCAATAATTGCATAAATGGTTGCAAAAAGTAATTTTTGATGTCAACTAAAAATAGGATAACTTGACAACAAAATGAGGAAACTTTATGAGTTAAGAAAGCTATGTCTTTTGAGAAATAATTAAAATATTTAATTGGGGGGAATATAGTTGGGAAAAAGAAACCATACTTTAAAATGTATATCAAAAAAGAAAGAAACAAGTCAGGCAAGTTGGATTAAATAAAAGGTAGTGAAAAGTGGTAGGAAAGGATGCTATACATAGGGCGATAGATTGGTGTAAGAAACTAGGGTGAAGTAGGGAGAGCAAAATATGAAATAAATGATAGGAGAAGTTTTGAAGCCAAAGGGCTACTCTAAAGGAGCACAGGTCAGAAATGAGTGAAAAAAGGTCTATAGAGAAAATGAGGAATCTTAATACCAGCCAGATGCATTCTATTTCCTTTTTGTGCTTTGGCATCCAACAAGTTCTTCAAAAATGGTGAAGGTCACACTAAATCTAAGTGTACTAGAAAGGTCACTGGACTCAATTCTAACCCCTAATTATTTGTTCAGTCCAAGAACTGACTCCAGCAAACCTTTGAGCCTGACCCTGAAGTCTTGCTTGAAAAGTGAGAAAATGGGGAAAAGTCCTTAAAGCACTAAAGACTATTGAGTGCCATAATGAATTTAGGTTTTTTAAGAAGCTATCACAAGAGTCGTTCAGAGAGTAGCTATCTTCATTTCTCTGTGTATCATGTATTTACACAGGTGGGTGTGTATGGATATGGACTATGGGAAATATTCCAAAGATCTTGCAAATCTGAAGAAATCTTTTTCAGAGGTTTAATGGAGCATAGAATTTCCTTTTGTAAGGACATGATAAAAAACAGACAGAAATCCACCACAAAGGTAAATTGATGTCTTCCTAATAAGCTTCACTACTTCACAGACCCTTCTAGAGCTTTACAAGCTGCTCAAATATTTTAGGAAGGTTTTCTTTATTATAATGTGCAATGTCCAGGCTATCTCTCTGGAGGATCTTGGGATCAGCCTGAGTCCTTGGCCTTTGTGGAGAAGTGATGAAGGCAGGACAACCACCAGGAGGCTGGTCAAAAATGGAATATCTGTTTTAAAATCCTTTTCAGCCCTAAAATACTCTATTACAATTACATCATTACAGCATATTGAATATGTGTGAACTAGAGAACTATTACATCACCATTCTAAGTACTAAATATATAAGTGAACTAGAGAACCATCATCTCATCAATTCCACTGAGTTAACACCTATACTTCTCCAGAGTTCCAGCCTTCTATAACAGTGCTAATTGATTTTATCAGCAAAGGAGGATAGAGGATTGTTGTTAAAGTCAGGGAAAGATATGTTCTACCAGGGAGAATTTTACCTCAATGAACTGACAAGAGAAAGACACAAAGGGAACACAATTATTCGAGATGGGTCGAACACAAGCATGCTCTTAGTTCAGGTTTAATTTTATAACAAATGAAGCACTTGAAAGTCATTAAATAGTTAAAAAAAAGGAAGTTTATTTTTCCTTAACACAGTAAGATATACATCAAAGTTACCATATTCCTTAGCTTTAACTTTTACAGGCACAATCTCCCTTTGTTTCTTATAGAAAAGCTTCTGATTAAGAGGCTATCAAGGTAGAATATGATCAATCTAATGGTCTCAGATACCACTAAGCACCAATTAAGTTTCCTCTGACCATACCTTCATGGGACTTTTATTGTTATCATGAAACTATTTTACAATTGACTGACCAACTATGCCAGGAAAGCAAGAGTGAATCAGATCTCCTTTGTCTTCTTTTAGGGAAAACTAGTCCATATAGCAGGAAGGATAATGAGATATGTATTTAACCAATGTTATAGGGAACTAATAGAATATATGAGCCTAAATTGTGGGATAAAGTTGGTAGATATTAACACTATGAAAAATACATCTTGTCCCAAATAAAATGAGCATAAAATTTAAATAACTTGTCTTCAAGGTCAAAATAACTGCTCTAGATATTGAGGATGCTCTAAAGGTTAATTTTGACTGTTTACAGGACTTGTTTGAATATTTCAGGGACAAAAAGATGAGTTTGTATCAATAGTTTTCCAGAAGGACACTGATAAGATAAACAAGGATTGCTAAAACATTTCCCAATTGATAAGTTGCCAAAGGATACAGATTCTTTTCCAATAAATAAATCAAAATATTTCATGATCATAGGAAAAAATGTTCTAAATCTTTACTGATTAGAGAAGTGTAAATTAAAATGACCTTGAGATATCATTATATACCTCCAAGACTGGCTAAAATGATTGAAGGGAAATGCTAAAAATGCTGGAGGAGATATAGAAAAAATTGAGATACATTCATTGTTCAGAATTATACACAAAGAGTCCTGAAACTGCCTAAACACACACTTTATTTTCAAAGATAATAAAGGAAAAAAACATAACCTATAACTTCAAAAAATAATTGTAGCACCTCTCTTTGTGGTAACTAAGAACTGGAAACTGCAGGGATGCCCATCAAGTGGGGAACAGCTGAACAAGTTGTGGTATTGTGATGAACTAATACTAAGAAATGAGCTCAATGATCTTGACAAAAAATATGGAAAGACTAGCAGGAAATAGTGAAGAGCAAAATGAGAAAAACAAAGAGAACATTGTATGTAACAGCAGCAATATTGTTTTAAGAATGTTTTTGAATGAATAAGTTATTTTGACTTTTACAGATACCCCAATTAACTCTAAAGGACATATGAAGAAAGGTGCTATCTACATCCAGAGAAAGAACTGAAAAATGACATGACAACTTTGCTGTATATTTAAAAGGAATAGCAAGCTGTACATAGTAGACTTGTCATTTCATGTGCGATCATCTTTTTTATTTTACTATGTCACGAAATGCTTGTTTTATTCCATAAATTTAAAAAATAAAGAAACATATTTTGTAATATAGACAAATGTGTGATAATGATTTTAAAACACTACCTTAGTTACTGAACACTTTCTTGAACAGTAGTAGAATAACTTTTTGTGTATTCTGGCTAGACATTCTAATTTAGGAGGAAGACATTTTGTGAACAGTTAGCAGAAAAATATGATAGAGGATAACATTTGAAACTATTGTGTTTTGAGAGCCACTGTACAGAAAGAGGCAAGGTTTTTGCACTGCAATATATTTTATGTACTAGTATTTTCTTGCGTATTTAATGATAATAAGCCATTTACTATCATTTCTAGGTGCAAAAAATTGAAGAAAAAATGTTTTCCAAAGTATATCTATCAATGGAATCGCAGTATCCTTGATATGAAAGTCAATTTAATACAGTTCAGGAATAATCTAAGTGGGGTGTGGGAACCCCTGAGGATGCCTACCCCTAGAAACCCTAGAAGTCCACAAGGTCAAAACTATTTTTCTAAAAATTCAAATATTTTCATTTCTAGCATGATAAATATTGATAATTATAGCCCATAGAAACTTAAAGATTTTAAATAGCATAGTTTCTGACACTAAAAATGTTTGACATCCACTGGCATAATGAATATAGTGCTGAACTTCACATCAAGAAGACTTGAGATCAAGTCATATTTTGGACTTTTAAGAGTTGTATGGCCATAGAAGAATGCTATCTGAGCCTGAGTTCCTTCTTTATGGAAAAGAAGTAATAGATAATAGAAATGTAGTTCTTAACAGATAATCAAGGGGATCAGATTGCTGTCAACCCACAAAAGACTCCATTGAGAAAAATCAATCTCTCCTACCTGATGGTGCACAAAATAAAAATTGTTATAAATTTCCTTGTGTGAGAGAGGTCAAAACAAGCTCCCTAATCTCCTTACTTGAGTCAATCTATGTCTGTGAATACATGACCCTTCTGTTTCTTTACTCTTCTGTATTTGTTCTTTCCAGATCTTAAGTAAATGGATATTTAATTATAATGGACTGGACTGGAGGAACCATGGGAATCCCAGTGATAGGAAAGCATGGCAGACTGCCACAACCACCATAATAACATTAGGTGAGGAGTAAATGTAGCCCTAATTACTGACCTGTCTGACTCAGTCCAGCATTAAATCTACCCAGAAGCATCAGAGGCACTGTTTCCCACAGTCAAGGTAGCAACTCAGCAAATAGTTATGATTCATCTGGAAGTGAATTTATTAGTGGTAATGCTCTGTAATCAATACTATGAGTTTGACCCCAGGCTCCCTGAGGACCAAGGTGGTACAGGGAAGATTCTCTCTACTTTGAGAAAATACCTTTATAGTTCCGTATTCCTGTCTTCTTATCAAATAATACTTTTAAAAAGCTAGCTGATGCTATTTGCTTTTTGATGATAAAAAGGAGATACAAAATGATTAATTTATAATGAGGATGTCCTAACTGGTACCACAAATGATGTTGGAATAATAATGACTGGCACTTGATTGTAAACACACCAAATAGAAACTTGTGCTGTCCACTTGAAAAAGATAATCCTTACACCTCAGAGAATGATGTAAACTCTGAACCTGCTGATGAGGGGTGAAAGTTGAGACAGTCAACCTAGAGTCTTTAAGAGCTACTTGCTCAATGTATCCATTAGACTCTAAGTTTATGATCATTTGATATCATTAACCCCATTGCACTGAAAAAAATTAGAAAAGGAACATAATAGAAGTGTAATTTGTAATTATTGGTCTTTTTGACACACACACAAGAGAGAGAGAGAGAGAGAGAGAGAGAGAGAGAGAGAGAGAGAGAGAGAGAGAGAGAGAGACAGAGAGACAGAGAGAGAGAGAGAGACAGAGAGAGAGAGAGACAGAGACAGAGAGACAGAGAGACAGAGAGACAGAGAGACAGAAAGACAGAGACAGAGAGAGACAGAGACAGAAACAGAGACAGAAGACAGAGAAGGACACACAGAGAGAGACAGAAAGAGACAGAGAGAGAGAAAGATAGAGAGCAAGCGAGAGAGTTACAAGTGGTCATACTGATTCATAAATCATATCTTATGCAATCACATTTTTTTCTGGAAGCATTTAATGACTCATTCGCCATTTGAAGTAACTAAGAACTTGACATGTCTCAGCTTAAAACAAAATTCTTTCCTCCTCCATTACCTTCTTTGACACAAGACAAAACTGAGAGGACAGACAGCTTAATGTAGCTTGGATCAGAAACCATTGGGCAGAGTTCATTTTCAAGCATTTATACAATTCAATATAGGAATAAAGTTCCATATCCCCTGATATTCTATCATGCCTTCATAAATATAAAATGAGCTAAACACACCTGTGATGTGTACACTTGCTGGCAAGTTCATTGGTATCCTTGGTAACAACAACAGCCTCTTCTCATAATAAAATGGTAGCACCTCATTTATATTTCACCTATAAAATTTTGTTTCCATTTTATTTTGTGTATCCTAACATGATCATCTCTGTCATAAGCATTTTTGATTTGCCACAAATTTTTTGTATTTTTTTCAGCATTTTTCAATATTTCTGAAGAATTTACAGTACAAGCCAAAAGGGAAGCCTACCTCCAGAGAAAGCAAGTAGGTAAGCCCTGAAGCACAGTGAAAACCAGAAGAAAAACCCAAAGACCCAGTGAAAAAAGCCTGGGATGGTGCAGGATGAAAGCCCAGCTCTTATTACAAAAACACCAAGTCATGAAAAACAAATCAGAAAAAAAGAGCAGAGCGTGATTATAGATAGTTATATGGTGATAGAAGAGAACAATAATAACAAAATAGCTATATGTGAAGCTGTGAAAAAAAAGTAATTTGGTCCCAGTCCCCAAAAGAATTCTTGGAACAACTTTAAAAGTATTGTAAAAAAGCAAATTAGAGAAGTAGAAGAAAAAATGGGAAAATAAATGAGAGCAATTAAAGAGAATTTTAAAACAGAATTCAAAACATAAAGCAAAAATTTTGTAAACATAGTTGTTTATTTTATCCTGCCTTTCATTTTTTGTGATTAACCCATTTTTCCTAATCATAGCTTCTTTGAAAGATGACTATTATGATTGTAAATTTTAAATAGTAGTGTCTTTCATATTTAAGCTTCATTTCCATTTGAAACTTTTAGTTGTAGTTTTAATTCACCTGGACAATATTTTTCAAGAAATTATCAAATTATCTGATACATTAGAATCAAAGGATAAAATAGAAATGGGAAGAATACACTGATCACTACTGAAAGAGATCTTCAAATGAAAACTGTAAGGGGTATTGTAGCTAAATTCCAGAGCTCACAGATCAAGGAGAAAATATTGCAAGCAGCCAAAAGAAACAATTCAAATACCGAGTTGTCATAAAGATTACATAAGATTTGGCAGCTTCCACATTAAAAAGGTGGAGGGCTTGGAATATGAAATACTAGAAGGCAAAGGAGATAGGATTACTATAAAAAATCACCTAGCCAGTAAAATTGGATATAAACTGTTATGGGCAGAACTCTGAACTTGAATCAAGGTGTTAAGTAAGTGAAATTGATAAAGACAATAGTGGTTCAGTATATGTACTTAGTACTTAATATAGTTCTACAAGATTCGCACCTATGATAGGAGAACACATAAGCTCAGACAAACTCAGCCAGAATCAGAACTAGGGAAGACAGAGACATTGGTAGTGGTCTTCTTGCTTTCCCCACAGAAACCAAGACACATTCAGGAGGACTCAGAAAAGCTGGCCTGGGCCCCAGGAAAGGAGATAATAAAGGATTTGAACTTTACTACCTGGCTATACTTGTAGTGATTACTGAACTGAAATGAAGGCTGCTCCCAACAATCCTCCAGGAAAACCGAACAGAGAATATTACAATAAACTTTTAAGGAAAGAGATTGACACAATGAAATAGCAGGCTTCAAAATATTTCTAATTAAGAGGCCAGAACTGAATCTACAGTGGTGACAAGCTAGAAGCCTTCCAAATTCAATCAGGGCAAGTATCCCCATATTACCTATATTATTTAATATTGAGCTAAAAATATTAGCCATGGAAATAAGAGAAGAAAAAGAAATTTAACAGGTTGTGATAAATGATTATGATTGAATAATACTATGTAGAATATTTTCAGGGTAAAAAAACAAACAAAGCATCTTGACTTATATGAACTGATGTATAATGAAGTGAAAAGAACTAGGAGAACATGGTACATACTAACAACAAAA
Organism: Sminthopsis crassicaudata; assembly: GCF_048593235.1. Lineage (NCBI taxonomy): Eukaryota > Metazoa > Chordata > Mammalia > Dasyuromorphia > Dasyuridae > Sminthopsis > Sminthopsis crassicaudata. The sequence goes on along the minus strand of NC_133617.1, from coordinate 550,683,545 downwards.
TTGTTCAATGTGGATGACAGCTATTTTCATCAATAAAATGCATGACAGTCCCAAAGTACTAATGAGTAAGCATACTCTCCATTTCCAAAGAAGGAACTGGTACTGAATGAATATAAACTAAAATATAGAATTTTTCAATTTTTCTTTTTTTCTTTTGAGTCATCTTATACTAATATTGAAATGTTTAACATAATTGCATATATTTTACCCATATCTGATTGCTCATCATCTCAGGGAGGGGGGGAAAGGAGGGATGAAAGGATGGAGGAATAGTATTTGAAACTTTAAATAAAAATATTTTAAAAAATCAGAAAAAATAAATAAAAAGCAAATTAATATTGTAAAAATTCAGAATAACTTATTGAACTGTGTTGACTAATAAAGGAATTATGTCTTTTAATTCAAAGTCCAACTGCCTTTACTTTTTCACCGGTGACTAAATAATAGATGTTGTATTGGATAAAAAGCTTCTTGATAGAATCATTTAAAAAGATTTTCATCCCAATTCAAATGAAACTACCCATGTAGTGTCATTTCCTGATTTATAAGCAAGGACACTTCCTTGTCAACCATCCAGGCATGCTTTGAAAGGATATCAATCACAGCTAAAATGAATATACAATCATTTTAGTACTCAGAAAATTGACTTGTCTCTACTAGGTCTGTCACTGAATATCTATATTTGTAACCATGTTTTTTTTTCTTTTCTTTGTTTCTCTGTTTTTGTTGTTTTAAAAAAAGTTAACTCAAGCCTCTTTGCAGTGTGTAAATAACTTATTCCATCAGTGAGCCCACCATTTTTCTTTTACAGACCAATACTATCTTTCACTCTTCTGAAAGATGATCAACACCTCCCCAGGTAGTCTCTTACCACTTTTGGAGTGAAGTATATGACCTTAAGTAAGGTATCTATTCTAGATATAGAGGCATTTCAGATTAACAGAACCATATGAAATAATATAAGATATAAAATAAAAAGTAATCTAATTTTTTTGTTTGACTTGAAAAACCAGGCATTTGTTGGGTATGCTTGTAGCTTTACATTAGACATATATGAGTTCTCTCTAGTCTATTAAAAATATTTTTTCTTAATGCTTAGTGAAGTGAATTGCTTTTGAGAGCTGATGTGACAGCTAATGCCTGAAGCTTCTAGTGATGGATCCCTTGAATTTGATAATTCTAAGCTACAATAAGGAACAAGGTGTACATATGTATGTATGTATGTATGTATGTATGTATGTATGTATGTATATATATATATATATATATATATATATATATATATATATATATATATATATATATAGTATGTATACACACATAGATAGATAAAGCAACAATATAGTGAACTTTGTAAGAATAGAGGGTCACTAGATGCTTGAGCATAGTTAAATTTCCTCAAGTGGAAAAAAAAAAATTGGGCAAATGAGACTTCTATGCAGATCAGGGTTAAGAATGAGCTCCTGAGTAGAATTCGGTTTGTTTTCAGTTAACATTCTTCACACACACTCTTGGAGGTTTTACTTGTTATTTTGACATAATTTTCTTCTGAATTTCTGTCTTGATCTCTGCCATCATGGTAGTTTTTTTATGGTCAGGTTCTTTTTGCTCATTTTTCCAATCTGTTTCTTGACTTTGAACGTTATGCTAGGTTTAGATTCTGTTCCTATGGGAAGCACTGTCCTAAGCTACAGGCTTTTTGTGCTCTTTTCAAACCTATTTTAAGAGATTTGGAAGTGTTGAGGGCTTCCAAGGTTATGTTCTCCTAATCTGAAATCTGTTCCTTACCCAGGAAAAAGGTCTTGATCCCTTCTGACCAGAACCACTACTGTTTCTTGGAGATTCTGTTCCCTTTGGACTGGAAGTGATACTGATCCTCCAAAATTCTCTTGTGAATAAAAGTATAGGTAATGGATTTGCCAAATATTGTCTGGTCCTGGGCTAGCACAGGGGTCATGTGTAATCTTTTGTTGACAAGCTGCCCAATCCCTTTACCATTTCTGACTTGAGAATTCCTCAGATTGCCACCAGCTCCCACCCATGTTGCAAGTCCTAAAAAACCCCTGTATGCAGATTTTTTTTTTCTTTAGACTTCCTAATTTGCCTTGGCAGAATGTCTCATCCTGAACTTTTGTTACACTGACATTTGAGGTTTTATTTTATAAATTTTTGGAGGGGAAAATCGGTAGAACTTGCTGAGTTCTTCCTCTATTCAACCATCTTATTTCTTTTTCTCCAGAAGTTCAAGTTGCAGTTTTACTATTACTCTCATAGTCTTATACTCAATCATCTCATCACTAACGTGTTTCCAAATCTGCATACAAATCTCCTTGTGGAAGGGGATATTATTCTTAGTTTCTCTACAAAAAAGGCAAGAGGATTCCTATTACTGTCTCCAGAGTGCCCATTATCTTAGACTTGAATAACAATCTCTAGCTCAAATATCACCATTTGAATTTCTGGTATCTATATGGTGGCAGAATAGAAGATGCTCATATCTAAAATCTTATGCCATCAAGGTAGAGTTCCACCTAAAGCACAGAATCAAATTTTTGAACATAGAATGCAGGGTATATGTGGTACAAAATCACAAATCCAGTCAGTCAAGAAGGGGAACAGTAAAATGTAGAAGTCTAAATCTTCCTACCTTAATATAATCATATATTCGTAACCTCCTTAAGTTAATTGACCCTTTGGCAATGTAGTAAAACCCATGAATCTCTCTCCCTCTTTTTCCCCCCAGCATAATGCATATAAATGAATAAGACATACATGATTGGAAAGGAAACTTTTTAAAAGTTATCTTTTTAAAAAATTAAGGGGTCTCAGATTAAGAACACTTGCTATGAATATTATACTAAAAGACTTCCCCAGAAAGTGCTGAAAGTGGCTACTGCTCAAGTATTTTATCATGTGACAGTTCTTGCTTTGTGCCCATACAAACTTTAATTCCACTAACTTTTATTGTAAGAAAAGCACCTACACCCGTAATTATGCTATATTAATCCCCTTACCTACTGTAATTAATTATGGCTAGGCATGCAAAATACATTGCATAGAATAATCTCAAATTATTGAGCTGACAAATGTTTCCCTTTGATTGCCAGGGAACAAATTTAAAATGAAGACCTGAGAGTGAGCACACAATATATATGACTCATTATTTTAATAAAGGATTTCTACACATATCAATCAAGAAAACCATGTGAGGGCAGGGAAGGTATTTTTTTTTTTTTTTTGGAACCAATGTTCTTAGTGGAATGATTGATGAAAAGGAAGTATCCTTTTGGATTTGACAACAAAAAAACTAAAGCAGAAAAAGAGAAAGTCCAAATTTGGCCACAGAAAATCTCTAGTTGTATGACCCTGGAAATCATTTAATCCTGATTAATGAGAAAAAAAAAAAAACCCTAGGCTTTGATTTGATGCTTGGCAATTGATTGTTCTAAACTTCTAACAAAAAAGTGTCATAGTTTGAAAAGAATATAACAATAAAAATTGGACAACCTGGGTTTAATTTCATGTGTAAGCTTAACAAATAACATGATTTCTTTGGCTCTCAAGTTAGAGACAGAAGAGATGAAAATCCAGGACAGAGTCTTGGGAATACTTAAAGGGTATAACCTGAATAATAAGAAGATTGAGAAAGTCTGGTCTGATATTTATGAGGACAGCTAGCTGTAACATCATGGAAAATATATTAGGTGAAAGTATTCAAGAAAAGAGCTTGATAAAAAGTATTAAAAATCCATGGATAGGTATGCATATGCCAATATAGATCTATTTATGTGTGGGTATTTGTGTGTATATCTCTGTATTTGTGTATGTACATACACACAAACATGCACACACACATACACACACACACACACATATATATATATATAAATTTCTATATCTGTATCTATCAATTATCTATAGCTTTATACATCTATATTTATCTATCCATCTACCTATTTATCTATATATGTATATATATACATACATACATACATACATGAACACACATATAAAATATAGAAGGAGCCAAGATGCCAGAGAGAAGCCAGGAAGCTGACAGAGCTCTCCCCATTTCTTCCCAGAAGCGAGGTTAGATCAAGTATTTTAAAAGCAACAGAATCTACAAAGATTATTGAACCCTTGATAGTTGATCATCACACATTCTTGTTGTTACAGTGCACAATGTATTCCTGGTTCTGCTTGTTTTTCTCAGCAATAGCTCTTGTAAGTCTTTCCAGGCCTTTCTATAATCAGATTGTTCATTTTTTTATAGAACAATAATATTCCATTACCTTTATATTTATTCAGCTATTATTACCATAATTTATTCAGCCATTCCCCAATTAATGAGCATCTACTCATTTTCCAATTCTTTGCTACCTTAAAACATTTGCTACAAACATTTGCACATGTGGGTCCTTTTCCCTCCTTTATGATTTCCTTTAGTTACAGACCCAGTTTAACACTGCTAAGTCAAATGGTATGCACAGTTTGATACCTCTTTGGCGGTAATTCCAAATTGTTCTTCAGAATGGTTGGATCATTTCACAAGTCCATCAATAATGCATTAGTGTCTCAGGGACTTGGCTCCTTTCAATGTTGAGGTGATTCAAGGTAATTCCAATAAATTGGTGTTGAAAAGAGTCATATGCATTTAGAGAGAGAACTATGGAGAACAAATATGAATCAAAGCTTAACATTTTCACTTTTTGTTGTTGTTGTTGTTTGTATTTTTTTTTCCCCTTTGATCTTATTTTTTCTTGCATAGCATGATGAATATAGAAATATATTCAGAAAAAAGGAGCTTTTGCAAAGGTGAATGTTGAAAACTATCTTTGCATGTATTTGGTAAAAATAAAACAAATCTTTTTAAAACTGAATGTACATGTATAAATAATAAAGAATTATTTTGCATGCAAGTGGGAAAAATAAAATAATAAATAAATGGAAAATATCATCAGCATTTCTATATGTTACCAACCAAACCCTGCAGCAAGAGACAGAATAAAAAAATTCATTTAAAATACTATAGATAATATAAAATATTTCGTAGTCTATTGCCATGACATGCGGGAATTATACAAACAAAATTATAATACACTTTTCATACAAACAAAGTGAAATCTAAAGTTTTGGAGAAATATTTTTCATAGGTAGGCTGAACTAATATAATAAAAATGATTATTCTAGCTAAAGTAATTTATCCAATGTCATACCAATCAAATTACCAAAATATTTTATAGAGTAAGGAAAAATGATAAAATTAATCTGAAAGAACAAAACCTTAAGAATACCAAGACAATTAATGTAAAGACTGCAAAGGAAGTGAGATAGCTATACCAGATCTAAAGCGGTAATCATGAAAATTATTTGTTATTGGCTAAGAAAAAGTAGTAAAAGACTAGTAATTTACTATTTGATAAACTCAAACATTTAAGCTTCAGCTATAAGACCTTTATTCAACAAAAACTTCTGGGAAATTTAGAAAATAGAAATGGCAGAAATGAATCATAAAATAATGTCTTATACTTTATACCATTATAAGGTTAAAATGGGTACATGATTTAGGCCTGAAGGCTGATACCAGAGGCAGATAAGAAGAACATGGAATCATTTACTTCTGAAATGTATGGAGAAGAAAAAAAAAATTCTAACCTAAGAAGAGAGAGAGAATATTATGAAATACAAAATAGACAATTTTGTTGACATTAAATTAAAAAAAGATTTTTGCATATCAAAACCATTGTAAACAAGATTAAAAGGAAAGGGAAAAGATGGGATTTTTCCAGCCAATGTTTCTAATAAAGGTCTTATTTCCCAAATATCTAGAAAATCAAACCAAATTTATAACATTGCAAATCATTGCCCATTTGATAAATGGTCAAATGATATAAACAGGGAATTTTCAAATGAATAAATTAAAATATACAGCTGTAACCATAATGTAACCATTTTTTCCCCCCTGAGGCTGGGGTTAAGTGACTTGCCCAGGGTCATCAGCTAGAAAGTGTTAAGTGTCTGAGACCACGTTTGAACTCGGGTCCTCCTGAATTCAGGGCTGGTGCTCTATCCACTGCACCACCTAGCTGCCCTCTTTCCTGGGAGCTATATCTGGGATGAAACCCAGGCTCTGGAATTAAGTTTTTTTTTTTTTTTTTTTTTTTTTTTTGTTTTGTTTTGTTTTGTTTTTGTTTTTGTTTTTCCTGAGGCTGGGGTTAAGTGACTTGCCCAGGGTCACACAGCTAGGAAGTGTTAAGTGTGAGACCAGATTTGAACTCAGGTCCTCCTGAATTCAGGGCTGGTGCTCTATCCACTGCGCCACCTAGCTGCCCCCCCCTATGTCTATTAAAGTGACTAATATGACATGAAAGAAAAATGATAAATATTAGAGATGTGAACAAATCAGAACACTAATGCATTGTTGAAGGAATCATGAAGTTAACCAACAATTCTAGAGAGCAATTTGGAACCATGCTTATAGGGCTAGAATGTCCTTTAGCTGAGTAATACCACTACTATCTCAAAGAGATCATTTTAAAAGGAGAAAAAAAGACTCATTTGAACAAAAATATTTATGGCAGCTCTTTTTTTTTTGGCAATAAAGAACTGAATTTGTTAGTGTACTCAGCAATTGGTGAATTGCTGAATAAGTTGAAGTGAATGAATGTAATAGAATGTTCTTGAATGATAAAAAGGTAAATTTCAGAAAAACAAAACAAAACAAACAAACCTTGACAAATGAACATGATGTGGAATGAAGTGACCAGAATGAAAATATTCTACACAGTGATAGCAAGATTGTATGATGATCAACTATGCTAGACTTAATTCTTCTCATCCATATAATGATTCAGGGCAATTATTAATACTCATGATGGAAAATTATATCCACATTCAGAGAAAGAACTCTGGAGTTTGAATGCATACAGAAGTATACAAATTTTTCAGAACTATTTTTCAATAAATTATGGGGGTACTCTCTGGTACTATTCTTTTACCTAATTCTAGAGATCCTAATTATAACATTAAGATTAAAAAAAATCTTTCTAAGATCACTGGAAAGAAAGTTACAAAATTATGTCTATTTGCAGGGATAGTTTTTTTAGAAAGCAAACAACCCATTGAATAAGATAAATAAGACAATAGTTTTAGTAAAGAATCTGGAAATAAAATATATTCATAAAATCATCAGCATTTATGTATGATATTAAAAAAAAGCTCAAAGAAATAATAAACACATTTATTTCAAGATGTAACAATTCATAAACTACCTGGCAATAAGTTTATACATATGACTCCCATAAATGCAAGTATAAAATAAAATTTTGATTTTAATAAGCAATACATTTGTTTATGACTAGACCAAGCCAATATAATAATGATAATACTATCCATATTAATGTATGTCAATTAACATCAAACCATTAAATTTTCTTTAGAAATAAAATGGAAAGTGCTAAAATTATCATTTTTTTCATTTATTTTAGTAGGTTTTCTGTTTCTTTAAGTACATCATCTGCAATATCTGCAATATCAGTAGTAATTTTGTTTCCTCTTTGCATGTATTTTTACTTAATAACTTTAGCAAAGTTAAAGAAATGCAAAATAAATTCAAATAAATCATCTATTTGCCTTTATTACAAAAAAGAACAAGGAACTATAAAGATAAGTTTCATATAATGACTACATAAAATATAAAGTATTTGCAAGTATATCTATTATATGATTCTAACTTTAAAGCACTTTTCTCCGAAACATAGACCTACATAATTGAAGAAATGTTTCTAGCTCATTGATAGCCAATAAAATAAAAGTGATAATATTACTTAAATTAATTTACTTTTTCAGTCTATGTCAATAAAACTATTAAATAATATATTATAGAGCAAAAAATAATATCAAAATTCATATAGAGGAAAAAAGTCATTAATCTTAAGGCTGATAAAGAAAAAAAAAGTAAATGAGAAGGAAAAGGTCTATCATTATCAAGTCTGAAACTGCTTACCAAACATATTTTATATTTGATCCTGAAAATGATCAATGAGTTTATTGAATTAAGGTAGAGGGTGGTGATCAAATATTCACTTTAGAAAATTGAGGAGAGGATGGACTAAAGTCAGTCAGCAAGCATTTATTAAACATGTGGAAGGTATTGTCCTAAGTGAGAGGCTGGAGGCAAGGAGAGACATCATCAGACCATTATAATAATTTAAATGTGAGGTGGTAAGGGTCGGCCCCAAAGTACTGGCAGTTTCAGAGGAGAGAAAGAATGTTATCACCTTCAGAATCATATATAAAATCCTTGGTAGAGCATTCAAAGCCCTTCTTAAGTGCCTTCCTTTTACTTTTCTATTCTTCTCATTTTTTGTTCCCCTCCATATATTCTTTCATCTGGTCATTGACTTCCTTGCTATTCCCAGAATAAGAAACTTCATGTCCAGATATGGGACATTTTCTTTGAATATGCTTTCTTTTAATGTTAGTCTTCTGGCTTCCCTGATTTTCTTCAAATCTTACCTAAGATCTCAAACTTTAAGTTTGAACCTCACCTAGGGACAACATGTGCCCAAAGGGAAAAAAAAGTGTTCATGTGTTGGGGAAAATGTTTTGCAGATACATTTCTTGCTATACTTTCTCAATAAATCACATTTTGCAAAAGATAATTGATGTAAATTATGTGATTGATGATGAGGAACACATTAATGGTATTCAGGAATTAGAAACCTATAGAGTCCCAAGAGTTATCATCAAAATCCTATTGTAACTCCTTTGGAGACCCAATTTGCCAGTCTAAGTTCATAGTAGAGGAATAAGTCCAGAGTGGATATTGCACTCAGAAACAGATGCTGTTTCATAAACTATAATAATTTTCAAAGCATTACATTTGCAAATATTTAGCATGTGACCAAATGCTTCCTCCCAAAATATTTGTTGCCCCCCTCTCTCACTTTCTCTATCTGTCTCTCTTCTTCTTCTTCTTCTTCTTCTTCTTCTTCTTCTTCTTCTTCTTCTTCTTCTTCTTCTTCTTCTTCTTCTTCTTCTTCTTCTTCTTCTTCTTCTTCTTCTTCTTCTTCTTCTTCTTTCTTCTTCTTCTTCTTCTTTCTTCTTTCTTCTTCTTCTTCTTCTTTGTTCTTTCTTCTTCTTCTTCTTCTTCTTCTTCTTCTTCTTCTTCTTCTTCTTTCTTCTACTTCTTCTGTCTCATCTTCCTTTTTCTCTTCTGTCTCTCTGTCACTCTCTTCTATCTCTCTATGTCTCAGTCTCTCTGTGTGTGTGTCTCAGCCATCAAAATCTAAACACTGATTGAAAGAGGTTGGAAAGAATTATTAGAGTCCTTTAAAGCCATTAAAATTTGTTTTTTAAAGAGATTTCTTTCAAAAAGTCATAAAAATGACTTAAAATTATCCCAAACCTCAAAATATTTTACATAATATAAACAGCCAAAAATGATTTTCCTACAAAGTATGCAGTTGCAAGGATATAATCCCCAAACAGAGAAGGACCACATATGGTAAGGGACTGTAATTTTGTGTAACTGCAAGGGAGGTCAAACAGACATTCCCAACCTTTCTTTAAGAATGATTTTAATTCCTTCCAGGTGTTTTGTTTGTTTGTTTGTTTTGTTTTCCCAGAGCTAAGTCTGGGGGTCTTCAAGCTGACAGTTCTAAGATGGCAGGATATGAAGAGAGATGCGGTCACCACTCTCCTGGTCTGTTCTTGGTCTGTGAATGATAACAGGCACTCTTCTCTGCTCTGCTTCATGACCAGAGGTACTATATATCTCATCAGCATAATTATAACACCTGCCTCCCAAGGTATTAATTGATTTATCAAGAATGACTGAAATGGTTGGGAATCAGAACTCTGCTTGAGGAAATCCTAAGCAGGAGAATCCACCACTATCCCAGTATCTTTAAACAAACCTTACCTCAAATGATCTCTCATTTCTGTGGACAGGATCATTGAAGGGTCATCAACCCATTGCTTACAAGACATAATGATTGATTAGCTGCTCCATTGAATGACTACTGGGTCAAGCCAAGCAGATTGCCCCCTGCGGAAGACCACTGCACCCAGCTAATGCTGATGGTCTCTGCTATTGATTACATTTGCCAGATCTATTCTAATCTTTTGATGCCCATAAAATTCTCAGAACACTCCTCCAGATGTGTTGTTGATCAGTTATCTTCAGTCATATTCAAGTCTTCATGGCTCAATTTGTGGGTTTTCTTAATGAAGATACTGGAATGTGACATTGGACAAGCTACTTAACATTGTTTGCCTTAGTTCCACACTTGTAAAATAAGAAGGAGAAGAATATTACAAAACAATAAATATTTCTGGTTATGGGAAGAAAGCAACTCAAATACATCTTTGATAAAATTCAGAATTGGTAAAATCCTTCCAGAAAATTAACAAAGAAAAATTTCTCATCCGCTTACAGCTTTTGACAAGTCATCCCACTATTTCCACAATATTGTGCCTATTTTATCAATGAAAGAGATAAAGGATTTGTATTTATTCCAAAATTTTCCAAGCAGCATGTATTTTTCTAGGAATAATACCTCTACTCCTGTAACCATGTTGGTTATCTTCTAGTTGGGAAAGGGAAAACTTAACAAATCTTATATGTTAGTGAAATAAAATTTTATTATATAATAAGGAATTATGGGTACAGGGAATTCAGAAATCCATGTGTGAACAGATATGAAATAAAGAAAATGTAACTAGAATAATATATAAAATTATTTCAATAATGGAAATGAAGACAAGTAAAAGACAACAGAAACCACAATTGAAACATATATTTATTAGATATAATCATTATATTTGTGGTGATGTATATATTATATATGTATATGTGTATATATACACAAATATGTACTTATATATACATACACTTTTATTTCAGATAATGATTATTGAATGATTTTTCTCATTATTTAGAGTTGGAATGCTACATAATCTGTCATGTTCTATTAATAAATATATTGGCCTCTCTTGCTTAACTTTTGTTTGAAAGAGTTATTGGTGGAAAAGATTATTGAAAAGTGATTGTTGTACCAAAAAAATCAACTTTAATTTAAAAAATCCTGAAGAATTAATTTATCTAGAAATTTCCATTTTCAAAGTCCAAAGAAGTGATGAAAGCAATCAAAAATAGATATAAGCTTCTTTTTTAGAAAAGAACTTAAGACAATTATATAACTTTAGACAACATATACATGGGGGACCTCAGATAGTCATGTAGATCATCCATGTTGAAAAGTACTCTTGATTAAATATACAACAAGCATTTTACTATATTATAAGCTCATCTAAGGAAAAGGAGGCTCCACGATTGCCATAAAGAATATAATAAAAGCAATAACATCTAATAGGATGCTGGTTGTAGCTTAATGCACAGCTCGTGAACACCATATTGACTGTCACAGTTACTATTAGTGGCTTCTTAAGCAATGGCCCAACATTTTTATAGCACAAACTAACATCCATTTATTGTCTCTACTTAATTAACTGCAAGGTCAATTTGTTTCTGAGTACATATCATATTCTTTCTAAACTCCAAAGTGATCTCTATGGCATGTTACTTAGTGCAAAAATAGCCAGAAACCAAATCAGAGAGCTTAATATAAGACTATATTTATAGGCAAATTCACAGAATAGTTATCAAAAAGGAATTTGGATTGGTGGAGAGGACTTTCTTCAAGGACAATGTTGTATTATATATTACACAATGTTATATTTATAAACTTCATATCATCCTGAAGAAGTAAAACATGCTGCTAATGACTAGATATTAAGGAATAATAAGGGAATCAGTCCATACTGAGAATGGAGAAGTGTTCAGGGAAGTTTGAAAGATATCAAAGGGAAAGAGAAAGATTTCTGTGGACTTTGCCTGATAATAAGCATGACTTCAAATTTCACCATGATATTTATTATGTTCAAATCTCTTGTGACTAAGTAAAAGTGATCTTCAAATAAATTCCACCTGTCACTGACAGGTAGCAAGAAGTGTTCTTTTATATCTCAATATGTGGAACAAAGGAATTAAGAATTCAATGGACAATACTAATCACAAAATTAAAGCAAGAACTCATGTATCTAACTCTGATGCCATTAAAAAAAACCAGAATATCTGATCCTGTGGGATTTATGAAAACACAGAAAATTAGATTACAAAAAGTTTGAAGAGCCTTTAGAGAGCATTTAATCTGAAACATGAATCCTCTGGAATTTCCACTTGTGTGTTTCTTGTCTAATTAATCCAGGAAAAAAGCCCATGCCACCTCCAGCTGAGTTCAACCCTTCTTGCCCATTCCACACCCTTCTTGCTCCTGCTCCTAGTGCTTCTCCTCCTAGTGTTCACGACCCTTCTAGTAGTACTGTTTAGTGTGCCAGAGATTTATGTGCTGCAGACACATCACCCAGGAACTGCCCAGGTATCTATCTGCCAACATACACAATCTCAGCACCTCAGAATCATGGGCTCCAACCTGACTGTCCTGGGACTGTTGCCTTCTCTGAGGAGGAACTGACCACTGCCAAGGGCAACGGCAGCTACTGTGGGGGCTGGGCAGTTACACTGGTCAACCTTTCATCTCTGCTGCTGAGCCAAGACAATAACCAAATACTATGAGTGACAAGCAATGCTGATTTTTTTCTTGTAGAAATGGGTTCAATACAGTATTTGATGAGTTTCAAAGCAGACAAGTACCACTGTATTTATTTACAATTTATTGTCTCTTTAGTTTCTTTGTTGAGGTTTGTTATAGCAGATTCAAGTTTTCCAATTCTGTTCATTTTTGTTTAGAAAATAAATTTTGCTCTCAAAATTCTCATTTCTCTTTAGAACTATATTGTGATTGCACATTCTGTTTAAATACTAGATGTTCTTCTATGTCATCGTGTTGAACCATTTTTTAAAAATTTTATTTTCTTAACTTTTTTTTCCCTTTTGTATTTAAAATAGATATCTGAACTTATTTACTGGATTTAAAGGCCCTTTTCCCTTCTGAGTTTGTTTTCCTTTTGCTTTATCTAGTTATATTGAAAGTCTTTTTTTTTCTTCCTGAAGTCTTTGATCCTTTTGTTATTTTCCCCCTTGTTTTCCTTATCACTTACCTCCTGACTCCCTCTTCTCTTATTACTTGGGAACTAAATCTCAAAGTGTCTCAGTTCCTCCTACAATGAGTATTTCTTGATTCACTAATCTGAGTCTCTACTCCAAGTGACTTTTGAGATGATCTGAACTGTACTTGGCCCAATGCTGTATTTTTCCCATCAAGCTTGGTAGAGAGCTGCATAACCCCCAATAAGCATATTATTTTGGTCTGCTGGCACCGTCTGTTCCCTATGCTGGCTCCTCCAAAGCCAAAATAGTTGGCTTCAGATCCAGAAAGACCTTAGTTCAGTAATATTAAGCAAGTCTCTAAAACTTTTAGGTTTCTAGGCAACTTACTAAGCCAACAATAGATATTTATTGATCCTTGAACCTGTTTTCTTTTTTTTTATTTCAATGATGGCATTTGTGTGAAAGTATTCTTTATTCTTTTAAAAAAACAAAAATGTAGTAATTCTTTTCATACTTCACACTTTTCTTGAGTTTTTTTCTATTAGGGTGGAGATATATTAAGTATCATCATAAAGAAGCAAATGAACCCATTGTCTTAATGTTTATAAATCCAAAGATCCCTATTGTCAAGATAAGAATAACTATTCAACAAAAACTGGAAAGGAATATGGCAGAAACTAGGTACAGACTAACAGCTCATCATATATTCCAACATTTACTTCAAATGAATACATGGCTTATATGTAAAAGATATAATTTAGAAGAGCAAAGAATTACCTGACAGATTTATATAAAGGGGAAGATTTTATAACCAAATGCATGTAAAAAATAAAAAAAAATATATTACATATTTTCCATACAAACAAAACCAGTGTAGAAAAAAAGAGAACAGTTAATGAGAAGGGGTTGTTATCATCACAATTAGTTTTTTATGATGTCATATTTCTAAAATATATGGGGGACCAATTAAAATATGTAATAAGTTTTATTTTTTCAATTAATGAATGGTCAAAGGATATGAACATCCACTTTTCTGAGGAGAAATATAGGGAAGGAAAATGCTTGGAATCAATAATTATGGAAATGCAATTTAAAGCAACTCTGATATTCACTGTTCTATGAATAAGATTGGTCAAGTTGAGAGCCACTCCTCCCCCCACAAAAAACAAGGCAAATAATAACTTATGGTGAAGATGTGGTAAAATAGCTAAATTATTGCATTATTTTTTGGGATTGTGAACTGAATTAGACATTCTGAAAATTACTTTGGAATTATGCTTAAAAATAATTATGCATCCCCTTTGACCTGTCATTCCATAATTCAAAAAATGAAAATGCTGTAATTATAAAAATCAATTATGGCAGTTCTTTTTTATGTTGGGAAAAAATAAAAAGCTCCTGCATTGCCTAACAAGTTATGGTACATAAATGTGATGGAATACTATTTTCATCTAAGATATAGTGAAGGGGACAGTTTCAGAGAACCCTAGGAGAATATTTATCAACTGAACAGAGTGAAGAGAACAAAACCAGGTAAATGTTATTATTGTAAGACAAAATACTCTAAAGGTTTTAGGATTCTGGTGAGTGCAATGACCAATTACTTGTGGGAAATATGCTGCTTCTCAACAGAAAAGTAATGAACTTCAAAAGAAAAA